>NW_022900915.1:31659575-31695558 GCF_012274545.1 Fukomys damarensis | reverse complement strand
TGGCTACTATTGTAGTATTCAGTGAATAGTTAGTTAGTTAGTTGGTTAGTTTGAGACAAGGTCTCACTGTGCAGTTTGGGCTGGCCTTGAATTCACTGTCTAGCCCAGGCTGGCCTGGAACTTGAAGCAATCCTCCTGCCTCAGCCTCCCAAGTGCTGGGATTAGAGCAAGCATCACCTCGCCTGGCTTCAGTGAATATTTATGGAACCATGGGAATGCATAAATGTAACCTTGGTCCTACCCTCTCAGCTAGAATCCAGAAAAACATGTTGGCTTTCTTGAGATAGTGCTTTATGTATCAGCGTTGTTGTACCTACTGCTCTTACTAAGGGTCTCTTCTCTTGCACAGTAAAGAATGTATCCAAGAATGTATCTGTATCCCTGCGTTGTATGCTTATCCTGTTCTAGGAACAGTGGTAGTGCTGAGAGTCCTAGCAAGAGTAAGACAAGGTGGGGTGTATAGTGCAGTGGAGAAGCAGATGCATAAACCGGTCTTTGTAATACAAGGTCATCTATAGTAAGGCAAAAATGTGGAGTGTTCAGAGATAAGATAGGGCAGTGGCCAAACTTTACTTTGTAGTAAGTTTCTTGGCTGATAATCTTGCTAAACTTACAATGTAATTTTAAATGCTACAATGTATCTGGCGCCTATTATGTGCCACATATTAGTCTCCTTGCCCTAAAACTCCTTTGCAGAACAAACCTGAAAGAAAGATGTTATCCTCTGCTTGAGTATTAGAGACGTGACTGAGCCTTAGAAAGTAGGAGCAACTTGCTGGAGGTTATAGAACTAGTCAGTTCGAGAGCTGTGGGTGCAAACCAACCTCAGCCTAGCTTGGTCTCAGCTCCTGTGGAGACCTCATGACATCATGATCATACAGTGCAGAGAACATGCTTTTCTGGCAGACCATTCCCAAATATCTCCTAATATCTCTGTGGCCTTGGACAAGTCATGGAAAACTCCAACCCTCAGTTTTTTTCACCTCTAGATGAGAAAGTCACATCACAGAGTAATTGTGATAGCTAAAACATGGAATTTAATTTGAAGCTATGTAACAAAATTCTTAGCCCCATAAATATTAAGAAAAGAGAATTTTAGCAAGGCATAGTAGCACATGCTTTTAATCCTAGCTGCTTGGGAGGCTGAGGCAGGAAGCTCACAAGTTTGACCCAACCTGGGCAAGTTAGCAAGACTCTGTCTCAAGAAAAAGAAAAAAAAAAAAAAAAAAAAAAAAAGGATGGAGCTGGGGAAGTAGGTCAGTGTGAAGGCCCTGGGTTTAATCCTCAGTCCAGAAAAAAGAAAAAGATAATTCAGTCTTCATAGGTCTGACAGAAGGTCCATGATGCCCTCATGTGCATGCAAAATGCTTCCTTTCTTTTGTGTGCACACTTTAAGAGCACAATTATTAGCCACTAGCAGCTCGTGAGTAATTGTCTTGAGGATATGAGGTTACATCAGTAGCTTTCTAGCTAAAAGCCTCTCCCAGAGGAGCAGAAGCATATTTTACACTGGTTTCCCAGTCCCTAAGTTCTTGAACACATCTGTGTGAAATAAATTGAAAAAGACTGAAAATATTATGTAAACCTGCTCTTCTCTACTGATGATGGGGAACGGATTTGACAGGAGACTAGCAACTCAGACAAGTCCTAGGATTCCAAGGAATTTTAATGGGCAAATAAAAGTTAACAGTAATTGTCAGAGCAGGACTCAGATGATCACATCAGATCCCCATAGATTTCTCTGTTTCTCTACATCTTACACGATGCTCCAGGCAACTAATAGCATGGCCAGTGTGCCACAGCGCAGCCCAGAGCATGGGATCTGATGAAGGCATGGGGGATAACATTTCTGCTCCATGGTGACCTCATGCCAAGAGAATCGGTGTTACTTACAAACTTGGGACTTCTTGGACTTCACCCAGAATGAAGGACTGTAGTTCAGGGGATCCTCAGGTGATTCTGATGCTCATGAAAGTCTGAGAAATACTGAACGGATAAGGAAGGAATACCACTGATAAGCATTTGTGCTCCATGGGGTGGTAATAGAAGTGTTTTAACTTCTTGTGTCTTTGGGCAAGCTACCTAGTCTCTCTGGCTCTGTTTCCTCATATAAGAACTGGAGATAATGAAAGTCCCTACATCACAGAGTTGATGGAGGGAAAGTGCGCTAATAAATAGAAAGTATTAGGATAATGCTTGTTGCCTAGTAAGGGAGCTAAGTGTTCTTGTTTAACACACCTATGTTACCCAGAGTAGAAATTATAAGACTCAAAATCATTGAAGTCAGAGGATATTAGCTTTGGTTCCTGTCACTGAAGAACCTAGGGAAATGTTGGCATAGATTTGATCAGCCATAACATTTTACCAGTTAAATTTGCAAAAAGCCAGCAATTATCAGATATACATATTTCATTCCAACATTTAAGTTAAAGCATTATTTCTTGTATCTTTTATAAGCACATACTTGAGTTTCTGTTCAAGTCTGTTTGCTCAGAAAAGCGGAGCCTCGCAGTAAAACTGAGATGTCTGTTTAGCCCTCATGACTGTTTTCTAATAACTGTGGGATTAGAATGTTTGCTGGAATAGCATTTATGAGAATATTTGTCATAGACAATTCCTCTTATTCATGCTATGATTATCATAGAAATTTGATTTTACCCTCTAGCTTCTTATAACAGTTAATTATTTGCATCTCTGATTTGATTTTAAACAACTGAACCAATAGGAACTGTGCAGGTACCCTTCAAATTAGGAATCTAATTTTGAACCCAGCGTCTTTAGCACATCATCTATCACTGACCTGCACCCCTAACTTCTAATAAAATGTACTTTACAAGTAAAATAAAGCAACTAGAAAATTAAACTTAAAATACACAGCCAGGCATGGTGGCACATGCCTGTAATCCCAGCACCTGGGAAGCTAGGGCAGGAAGATCACTGTGATTTCAAGGCCAGGCTGGACTACACAGTGAGACCCTGTCTCAAATAAATAGATGGATAAATAAATAAATAAACAAGCAAGCATGTTGCATTTTTAACATGAGATTTCATTTGTTGTCCAGACTGATGATGAACACCTTGGCTCAAGTGATCCTCCTGACTCAGCTTCCTAAAGAGCTGGGGCTATATATTGGTACACACTACTGCACCCACTAAAATGCGTAATGTAGAATCTAAATTTGCCACAATTAGTAAGTGTTAGAGTCATTGTGTCATTCTTTGGTTGGACAGAAAGTCAGGTATTTAAAAAGAGTTTGCAACATAGATTCTTTTCCAAAGCTCTACTTGTGTGGAATTGCATAAATTTAAGTGTATTATGATAAAAGATACCAAGTACTTATACATCATATGATCAGAGAACAGCCTGAGTTAATGTTTTATGAGATTTCGATTTTAAGCTGTAATGATTATTTCATCATATTCACTATTTACTGTTCCCCCTTTGTTAATATATGGCAGCTGAAGTAGATTATTTTTAATTTAATATTAATATGTCTTTTAAAATCCTCCTCCTCTTTACAGACATAAGTAATTCTTGCAGATGTCCAGGTAAGAGAATCTCCTCTGTATATGTGCATACAATGTGTCTACACAGAGAGTTCATAGCAGTTTAAAAATAACATCAAAATCATGTAGATTGTGGGGCACAGAGCATACTGGCATTCATCGTTTATGCTAGACAATATTTGCGTAAGGGAATGCAATCTGCTTTGAGAAGTAAACTTCCTCTGTCGAAAGAAAATCGTCATCAGAGATTTTCTTGTACCAGGGTTTGCTCAGTTTGAACTGCTCAGGCATCAAAATGCTAAGGCTTTTCTTCTTAATTGCTTGAGCAAACTAGAATAACTCCCCTGCATACAAAAATCTATTTTGTTTGAAATGCTCAAAGTCGAATTAATCAGAATAATAGAGCTCACTTGTATCAGGGGAAAACCAGGGGTAGTGGAGGGAGAAAATTCTCACAGCTGCCTTTGTTTCTTTAAACAGATTTAAAACTTTGCCTATACCGCAAACTGTAGCTCTGCGATGACAGTGAGGAGGCACAGCTGTGTGCCTGGGCCCTCCAGCTGAACCAAGTTACCAAGTGGATTTTGTCAAGGCATCTATGGGGAGAGTGAAGGAACTCATTCGTTTAATGACACATTGGCCCAAGACATCATTTGCTAACCCCACAGAGGAAAATAATTCTGTACCCAGCACATGGGCCCCATGTGAGCCTTTCTCTTTTCAGGTCCCTTTTCTTTATTCTTTCACATTCCACCCTGTTCCTTCGTGGGTAGAGGATGTATATAGATGGGGGAACATAGGGCTGTTAATAGAATATGGAATATCTGTACGTATTACGTGAAGGCACAGCATAATGGTAGGACCCAAAGACTAGAAGCAAGAATACTAGTGGCGTAACCAAATAGACTGATGTAAAGGAGAAGGAAGGCCCAGAAACGGAAAGGGAAGTCCCTAGTATGATTGAAAGGGCACGTTTGCTGCTGGCAATTGATGTTCCCACAGCTGTCTCCAGTTGCACTAGAAGGAGAGTTACCCTCTGGCAGGCAGGTCAGCAGGAGTCACTACATTTAGGTTTTGGTTGCAGCAAAACCTAGTGAAGGATGAAGGGATGAGAAGGAGACACAGTAATTGGTTTGAGTATTTTAAGATAAACTTTTGATAAATGCCCCATTTAGCAGAAATAGCCAGTATAGAGGTTTGTTACAACATATTTATAATGGCTAATTTCTACAGGGAAAATATCTTCTTCATCTTTGTATAAAGTTCTAATAGTCCTTATTTGTTAATCTGAGTGACACACTGTTTAGTCTTTGAATGTGTTTGTGTTCAACATTTGTGATAGTATTAGTCACTTTGTGAAAAACATAATTGCATCCTATCTCTGAGCATTTCTAAACATTGTGTATATATTTTTTCTCTTTGGTTGAGTAAGAATTACTAGTGAAAATAGAAAAACAGAAGAAAGAAATAAAACCTCTTGTTAGATTCTTGGTCAGGTGACAGGCTTATTTTTAAAAACTAACATATTATTTCTTCCTTAGTGAACAGTATTTATAGGTCTTCAAGAAGAAACTTACCTATTACAGCAACAATATCAATCATTCTAAGATTTTTTTAAAGGTGGCATTGTGGAATAATTGTATTATGTTACCATCTGTAATTGGTTTTCTATTTTGGGGGAGTAATCTGGTAATATGCATGAAGTATTTATTATGTGTTAAGGGTTTTTAAATATTCCAGCCATTTGTCAAGTTAATTCCACCCTAGAAAATGTTTACTTATTGCTTGGTTTTTAAAAAAGGATAGAGGCCATTTGTATTAAAAAATATAACATAAAAAAGAGCACTCAAAATAGAGTGCTTAACAAAAAAATATATATACATACAATACAGATTTTAAAAGAAGAGTTCCAAAGTGCCTAGCAGAACTACCCATGGAGAAAATAAATCAAACAAAAAGAATAATTTGTAAAACTATGTTTGGAATAGTGCTACTAAACATACTGAGCACCGGAAATAATAAAACTTTGCCTGAAGGGCAAATAAACTTGCTGATGACATACTCTTTAATGTGAGTCTGGAAACATGGTAATACAAAGATTTTCTTGAGACCATGTTAAAAGACTAAAAAGGAACACAAAATAATGTGGACCCCAATCAGAGCTATAAAATATATGTAAACATGCTATTAAGAGTGAGATAAAAAGTTTAGTGATTAGACCTTTCTTCTCCTTTGAAATTTACTTTCATAAAACATGAAGAGGATCTCCTGCCTCTTTGCCCTGGGAGCCTAGATGGGTGGAATGAAATGGAGTTTAAATCTGTTCATTCTTGTCAACCCCTGAGGGAAAAGTCACAAGAAAGGAGTTGCTCATCTCTTAGGATCTGGAGTGCTGTCCACCACAGGGACAAGAACTTTGGGCTACTTTTGTTTTCCTGTTTTCTTTATTGAGGCAAAAACAAATGAATAATAGCAGCAGTAAGATTTAACCATTCTATTAGGGGAACACTGTGTAATTTTTCAATATATAATCAAAAGAAACATCTAAAGTTAAGGAATGCCAAGACAGCAAAACGTATGTTTGGCTACTAATCAACATGAAATCCTGAAACTCTCAGTGTTCTTTTTTTAAAGTTTGCTTTCAATCATCAGTTCTGATTTTTTTAAAAAACTTTTGATATACATAAAGTGAAATTTAAAAGACTAAAGGTAGAAATTTTTTTCCACTCCAACCCCATCCTTCTCAAAAATAAAGTATATTTCTGCAAATTTGTTTAACATATGCTCAATTTTTAAAAGATAGTGTATTTTATGTATTGCTTTGAAAATTGTTTTAAAACTAATCTATGTTGGATCTTTTTGTGTCAATATATGAAGATCTACCTTGTTTGTTTTAATAACTACATAGTACAGATAAATACTTTATAAAAGAAATATAACACAAGGTTCAAATATGAATCACATAGGCAAATATATACATATATATATATATATGCATATATATATATCTCAAGACAAAAAGAAATAGGTGAAATCAATTTTAATAATATATTTAACAAAATATACCCAAATGTTATTTCAGCAAAAAATCAATATAAAAATGTTAATGAGATATTTTGCTCTGTGCTCTCACAATGTAGTTTGTACTTGGTTCAAACTTGGTCACATTTCAAGTCTTTAATGGACACACATGACTACCATGTTGGGCCACAGGAAGAGATATAATATGAAATTATTTAAGTAGTCCCCTTCTGAGGAAAATTTTAATGTTCACCATTATGAACAATGAACTAAAGAATATCCTTCTGTACATATCTTTGAGCACTTGTAGAAGTGTTTCTAGAGGATTAATTTATAGAAGTGAAAATTTGGGGGTCAAATTGAACTAATTACAGGGCCAAGGCTTTAGCTCAGCGGTGCCGCCAACTGCCTCACAAGCACAAGGTCCTTAGTTCAATCCCCAGTACCAAAAAAAAAAGAAAAAAAGAAAAAACAGGAACAAATTATATTAAATTTAACAGAGTTGACTCCAAAAAAGAATTTGTTGATCAATAGTCTCACCAGTAGTGTGTAACAGTCCATTTCCTCACAGACTCACTAATTTTGGATAGTATAATTCTTCATTTTTGCCAGTATGATTGTTGGAAAATTTATTGTTTGATAAATAATGAAAATGAAAGTAGAAATTTCTTCTGAAAATTGCCTATTGAGCTTAAATTTTTTTTGTAAGTGAATAAATTCATCTTTCTTTTCTGGGTTAACAGGACCAGATTCTAATGGTTCAGTCTACACATTTAGGTTGTGGAGACTTCCCTCCTTTCACACCGTAGAGCTCCTCCCTGTATACATCTGGGAACTGGCCAGAAAGCTGCTGTTCTTCAACCTGGCACAGGCCATGAGGACAGGTCGCAAACTTTTGGTTCAATATGCAGAACTTGACATTATTTGGCACATACACTATTCTTCCAAGTTCCCTGTTTTCATAAAAGTTAACCAGAAACATACAAAGTCATCTGCCTTTGCTATGCCTGTAGGATACAAAAAGCATTTTTTCTACCAAAAAAGGGAAGTTAGCAGTGCCTACATAAATTACATACTTAATACAAAGAACTCCATCTATCAATTGTTCAGAAATCCATGGTACAAAGAAAGCAAAGACAATTTTCCAGCAAATCTAATTTTTTAAATGGTGTGTGTGTGTGTGTTTGTGTGTGTGTGTGTGTATGCACTGCTAAAAATGTGTACACACTTCAGGAAAAACTTGAGTATATATTTTAATACTAACTTTATTGAGACATCATGAGGTTAATACAAGTTACCTTTGATCTCTGTAAATACAAGAGGTACTTAAAGTAGTGGCCATGAGCTCCCAGACATTGGTATGGTGAACTGCTGCTTGGGTAGCCTTGGTCATTGAGATTGCTACAATACATCTTTAATTTTTTCTTTAAGAGCCAGCAGTGTCTGGGTTTTCTGTGATAATAACATCCTCTAGGATCCCGTGTATGAGGGCAACACCATTTATTGAAAGATAGTCATACTACTTTTTCCCTGAAGCATGTATATATTCTCTCTCTCTCTCTCTCTCTCTCTCTCTCATATATATATATATGATTACAAACTATGAGTAATAAGACAATGACAACAAAAATCAAGAAAAGAAAGAAAAAGAAGCAAAGAGAGACAGAAAGAGAAGTTGAAATAAAGAGTAGCTTTATTGGAAGTAAATGTAAATGAGAGATAACAATGTGAGAAGAAAATTGAAGATTGTCTCCCAGGAAGAAATGACTCCTCAGATTAAAATGAAAAGTCAAGTGTCTGGCTTGGGTGTTCAGAATCCCTGTGGCTGAAGCTTGTACAGCATCCTGAGTTACAGAATGGACGGGGACTTAGGGCTTCTAGAGGAAATGGTGACAAGTTATGGAGGCTGAGTGGGGACCTTCTGCAGGTATTAAGTCCCAGGGAACAGAACTTTTCTGTGAGGAGCCTGTCAGAAGAGTGCTAGTCTGTGACGAAGCCTTTACGAGTGCAATGTCTTCTTTCTTGGGAGTTAATCTTTCCTGTTGATGAGATTCCTGAGGAGAGGGTTCTGATTGTTGAGTTCCTTTCTGGAGGATCAATCTTTAGGCAGACAAAGGAGTTTCAGAGAAAGCCCCTCACTGTGTTTGGGGGAAGGAGGAGGAGGAACAAGAGATAGGAAGCCAGGAGAAGGTCAAAGAGACTCCAATGCTTTAGTTCAAAGTACTCAGCAGGCTCAAGCGCCCCAACCTCCACAGACTTGGCCCCACCTTTCCTTGAGTCCTTTTCTCAACTGAGTTCTTTCTTTTAATGCTGATGTTCTCTCTTCCAATCAGACATATCACTGGTTTTTGTTTACTTTTTATAGGTCATTCATTTTAGACCCTGTAAATCCTACTGTCGATGTCCTGCCCGGGATGAAGTTGCTCATGTGGCAAGATGCAGCCTGTTGGAGGGTCTCTTCAGTGGTGTGACAGCAAAGCCTCCCTGGCTTTTCACAGACAACTGGTAAACTAGACAGGGAGTGACTATCCTTGGATTTCTATAAAGAAAACAAAACAGATGCAGAAAATGTTGCCAAAAAGAATCTTCTAAATGAAGCTGGTATTGTGCATGCCTGTAATCTTAGCACTTGGGAGTCTGAGGTAGGGGGATCATGAGTTTGAAGCCAGCATGTACCATATAGTGAGACCCTTTCTCAAAAAATAAAAAGTTCTATAAATGAAGAGGTGGTTTGAAGGAAAGTTATCTGAATTTACTCAACCTAATCTTTAAAAAATATATTTATGTGAATCATTTAGGAGAAAAGGAATTGTGTATTAGTCCTTATGAGAAGTTGCCTTCCTCACTTTTTAAGTTTTGGTGGTACTGTTACCAAAGACAATTTTTTTTAAAACTAAGAATCTACTATAAGTAAATACATCTCCAGAATCATTAAAGAGATTAACTGAAAGGGTAAACTATCTCCTACTTTTTAGTTTCAATTAGTTGCTGTGTCAAGCGGAGTTTTCAATTCTCCCGATGGTGTGGAATTTCACTGAGTCACCTGTGCTTTCAAAATGTCCATGTGAAAACCTGCATGCACCAAGTACTGTGTGTCCAGAATCATCTTACAAGTACTGTGTGGAAGCATGGACCTATCTGGGAAAGGCACAGTGAGTTGCTTCAGAATCAACTGTTTCCATAATCATTTTATGACTACTGAGTCACAACTCATGAGTCAATGGGAAGACATGCATTTTTGCCAGTCACCCTGTATCGAGTACGGATAAATAAACTGTGCAGGCTATTGAACTGCCCAATTTTTCTACAATTGTTTTCCCTTGTTGGAACAAACTGTTTTCTTTTCTATTAAGGAGTGTTAGCCGACACTGGTAATAAAAGCCAGGGCCCCCAGAAATAGAGCAGAAGAAATCTCCTGACTCGCTTGTACAGCACCAATTCATCAGCTCTGAAGATAAATGAAGCGTGACTGCAGAGTCATGTGAATGATTTGGCTCCTCCATACAACAGAACTCTTACGTACAAACGAGCGCTGTCCCCTTCAGGAGTCCTCAGGGAACCCGTCTGCTTGTTCCAGTGTGATTGGTCTGGAAGTATTTTTGGCTCTCTCCTCTGGGGAGATTGTTCCTTTGAACATCCTTAATGGTGACAGTTTGTCTTTTGAGAATGGATTTGATTTGGGGAATGGTACAATATATTCATGGCATACATTTGTTGTTTTTGCCTACCCAGAAATCTTTCTTCCAACTCCTGGTTGGAAAGACTGCATTTCTTCTGTTGTTTATTCTCTCTGAAGACTCTAGAGGAGAAGATAATTTTTTAAATGTCTCAGGAAATAGCCACATCGCCCTCTGGTAGCTGAAACCATCCTTTCATGTGATTTTCTCCTCCTGCTCCACTAAGTCTAGTTGTTTAGGCGGCTGACTTGACCATTGGCTTGAGAGCGACAGGCAAGCAACACATAGTCACCGATTCAGGAGTGGACAAGTGACAAAATCATCACGATGGCACTCACTTCTGGAGCCTAGATCGAAACTGTTGAGAAGTGTCCTGGTCTGCTGTGCCTGAAGCTTGAAGATGCTCGTCACCATCTCCCTACTATGAGAAGAGAGGCTGCCTAAAAATGAAGGACACAGAAGAAAGCAGTTCTGAGACTCCAGAAATCATACATATGTGTGTGCACATCTGGGTGTAACTATTGAATGAGAAGGACTGAATCGTGATATGTGCTCCTGGGTCCAGATGTTCACAAAGCAAAAACTGTCTGGGGCCTGTGTGTGTGTGTGTGTGTGTGTGTGTGTGTGTGTGTGTATGGTGAGTCATTTAGCTCCCTTTTTGCCAGCAGATTGATTTGGGCTTCTGTCAACAACCAAGTGAGTCCTGATTAATCTGGTAGGACAGAGCCAGGTTTTGTGAATGAATGAACTCATCACTCAGGGAGTATGGAAGGCACTAAGATATTTACGACAAACTTCTACTCAAGGAACATTTGCTGAGTACCTGCTAAGTGTTAGGCCTAAGAGTTGAGAGGCTGAGATTGAGCTTGACATTTCAGGGTGCCAAGATGCTTTCAGCTTACAAAGGACTTGCTTTGCTTACCTTTCTCTGCTCACACAGACTCGGGAGGCCCGTCCTGGCAGGAAGGAGTTTGGCAAAGACTGTACTCCTAGTCAAGGTCAGAGCATGTAATTCATTTCCCCAGGTGACTAATGCTTGAAGAAAATAACAAATGTTTGAGGCTATAAATTCTTGTTTTGAAAATAGAATTCTATCTCCCTCTGTAGCCTTATCTTCTGTGGAATGTGAGAAGAAAGGAATTTCTATGTGGGGGAGCAAGGACAGAATGATTAGCATCTATTTCCAAGTTGAGCAGGACTCCTGACAGTGCAATACTTCCCAAGGGTGTGGGAGGAACAGTGAGTGTGATAGCGTTAACCCTGCTGCTAGTCCTAAATTGAGTCTTCTCAATGGCATTTCTGTCACCAGAAGACAGCCCGTATTAGCTCAGCTTTTCTGGTCTGTTCTTTGGATGAAAAGTCTAGTGTGGTTTTGATCCAAAATGAGGAAGATGAAATTTCTTTGGCTTCAAGGTGTGTGATTCACCTGGGTGAAGAAGGAGAAGTTTGTTACAGGGTGCCTGGGCTGCATGCTCTTGCTTTCTCCTGTGTCTGACCCGTGTCTGCTTTTGGTACCAATCAGCTCCTCCTCTCCTGAGCTTTCTTTGCTGACTCATGGCTTTTCCTTCCCATCACTTCAACCTGCAGAAACTCTTCCGGCTTCTACTTTCAGCTCAAAATGGAAAATTCATTCTGTTTCTTAGTTACTAACTCTGATGAGGACCCTGGCAGTTAAGTATGTAGATCTGAGAAAGACTGGCCAACTGATCGGGAGGGGACAATGTCACGGGAAGGCAAGTGAGAAACTAAAGAAGCAGGGCAACCTCAGTGGTCTAGATGAGAATGGAGTGTCAGGCACCAAGGCCACGTCCACCAGTCCTGCTTCATGTACCTGTGTCTCCAGGTCCTAGTGAAAACTGGCTCCTGGAGTGGCTTGGTGGCTGCCATTCTACGTCACCTGAACATTCCAGCTTCCAGTGGTTACAAGTCATAGAAGTTTTCACAGAGTCTATAGGAAAGGCAGAAAAAGCCATTTCATTTCCAACAAGTTCATAAAAGGACTGTGACCAGAAGACACAGTGGGTGACAGCATTAAATGTTTTGGGAAATAATGGGGAGGTCACTGAAAAGCTAATCTGTGGGGGACAATGAGAAAATAAAGGGCAGTTAGCCAACTAATCCAGAGCTGAGAAATGTACTCTGGAGAGATAGATTCTTTCCGATGCTCTAGACCAACAGCTGCTCCCCAATCTACTTTTCCCAGTTCACACACAACCTAGAGCCATGTGAGCTCTCATAGAGCAAAATTTTAGGTACACTGTGGTTTATACAGACTGGTTTGGGAAACTTGTCAACATTCATGACCTTGATACTTATAGATAAATACACCCTCAGTGTTGAACTCACTGATTTATTTAAGGATTTACAAATCATTAGAAAATCAACAGATCTCAGAAAGAGAGTTTGGCTTGCTTTCCCATCTCCTACTTTGCTGCCAGAGGAAAATGTTACTAGGGTCTTGATAGATTTAAAGTAGTGATTTTACCCATGAGCTAATAGAGATTATCATGTTTTCTAGGAGAGCAATTAAAGTAATACTTAATGTTGGAGCCAGTGTTCCAAGATTGGAAGCTGTTATGGGAGAGAAAAGACAGCCATAATCCCTTGCCCCTTCTGTTTCCCTCTAGATTCCAGGAGGGGTATTCCTTCTCTTGTGTCATCTCCTGAAATGCCAGCACTGTGGGGCTCAGTAAAGGATGTGTAGATACATTTAGGCCAGGAGATCTCAAACTAAATGTAATCAGAAACATGTGGGAAAGTGGTAACTAGTCTAGACCCTTTTGGTAGAATTTGCTTAGTAAGACTGTGATACAGTCCAGAACATAGTTTTTAAAAACAAGGACCCCAGATAATTTTGGTGCAGATGTTTCAATATTTCATGTATTGTACTTGAGAAATAGGGCTGGAAATCTGGACCAGAAACTGACTCTCCCACTCAGACGGGTGTGTGTGAGTGTGCGTGTGTGTGTGTGTGTGTGTGTGCGCGTGTGTACATGCAAGCCTATATTTGAGGCTGGTCCTATCTAGCCCACCAGAGTTCCACATTGAGCTTGGGGCCAAGGTCAAGTGGAGTAATAGCTTCCACTGGTTAGGCCTTTGACCCCGGGTCCAGCACTTCCTGGGTGGAGCAGTGCTTTTCACCTTTAGAACCACCCAGAAAGCTTTTATAAACATTGATGCCTGGACCAAACTTCCAATAAATCTGATTTCCTTGGTCTAACTACATGTTTAGGATTCTTAATAGCTCCTAGGGTATAGCCAAAATTATGAACCATGTGTCAGAAAAGTTTTGTCTTTCTGAAGCTCCATCTAAAAGACATATATGGTTAACTCTAGGAAGTTCACTATAAGTTTCATCATAGATGAAATATTAAAGTTACATTTGTATGTGGTAAAACAAACAAAAACGAAGGAGACAGTACCTTGACTAGTGTTTACTCGTAAACATAGTCAAGAATAATGAAAACATTTGCTAGTGTGGGCACTTTTGTCCCTTGATTATAAAGAAAAGTATGGCCCAATAAAACTCAGAATTCCCAACATCTCAACTATATATAGGTAAAGTCAACCATAACAATACTTTTGGCTACAAATGCTTTCCCAAAAGAATAAGAAAGGTTCAAACATTTTTTTCTTTGAATTAGTCCAGGAACCTAAGTGATCAAATTAATAGTTGAGAATAGGTACAACATTTCAGGAATGTCTACGGGTTTGATGGTTTTCCCTTGCAAAAAACAGAGGAATGAATTCAACAGCAACAGAGCAAATGAACTGCGACTTTTGAACAAATAGGCAGCAGAATGCTGAACTTAGAGGAACAATGATTTTATTAAATCTGTAATATTCTGATACATTCACCCAGGCAGGGTGATGTTTGTCTAAAATGCTTTTTCACTGGTGTGTTTGGTTTTGCGAAACCATCTCTTGTTAAATACGGTGCCATTTTACATTTTCAGATGATATTTGTCATAGGACTCATCAGCTATAACTAGCTACTCTAGATCTTTGATGTGAAATTTAAAAGACTGTATGATTTGTTCAAAATTATGAGTTGCAACGTGGGGGCCAAGGATCTAGGACAATTCATGGACTTTGGATGTTCATATAGTCTCTGAATGTGTTCAATTCTGAATATATGTTTTGTTCTGCTTTTCTAGGAGATGATCCATAGCTTTTGTCAGGTTCACTGACTTTATAACCCAAAATAGGTTCAGATCTCTGCGTGTCTAGAGAATCCTTCACTCTAAGCCCTTTTATCACCATTTGTTATTGAAAGAGATACAGAAAAAGGAAAAAAATATAATTGCTTTGCTCCTCAACCCTGCTCTTCTCTGCTCAGCATCACAGGTGTTTTTGTGTCACACTGATAGACATTTTATGTTGCCTGAGATGGATTTGCTATTAAATGAGCACCAAAGGGACCGGCTATGCTTCCAATTTTGCTTCTTTTGCTGGAGCTTCTCTATAGTGACTAAGTTTACAGGGCAGGAATCGTTTTTTAATTATAAGGCAGAAGGTAAATTTGATGTTGTGCCATCTGATCCCTAACCCTGCACCCAATTAGCTGGTGTCCATTTGGTGGGGTTGTGGCCAAAGCCTACAAATGCAATGAAAGGGTACCCTGACTTAGTCACATCCAACCCAGGAAGGTGTGGCTTTTTAGAAATGATAATTTAAAGAAAATGATTTTATAAAAATTTATTTTAATAGAAACTTTCCTCTAAAATTTATTCATCAAAAATAATTCTAATTCCTTTTCAGAAATGTAAGGGATTAAAGTTCTCTTCTTGGTGGTATTTAGCCTCATTATAGGGGCAAATGTACCTTATATAAAATAATATTTTAGGGTAAAATTTATCTAATATTACATACTGTTACCTTTTCAAGATATTAGTGCAGGGGCACTAATAAATTTTCTCCCCGTGTGAGAAGTGTTATGCATGATGATTCTTCATTGTCAAGGCTAATTCCAAAAGATATGATCAGCATATAATAGTTTCCAGGAAGATTTAAGAAGAGGCAATAATCTTTGTTCATATTTAGATATGAGGTTAAAAATATGATTTGTAAGCTTTAATATAATTTTAATGGCTTAGCTTTTAGGAAAGTTAGTATATGCATAAAAAAGAAGAAAAAGAAACTTTTTTTTTAGTACTATGGGCTTAAATCAAGACCTTCACATATTGATCTGCATTCCAGGCCTTTTACATTTTTTTTTTTTTTCCTGAGCAGGGTCTCACTAAGTCATTAAGTTGATCAGACTGGGCTTGGACTTGTGATCCTCCTGCCTCAGCCTTCCCAGAACCCTGGGACTATAGGCATGTGCCACACTCCCAGATGAAACTTTTTAAAATTGAGAAAACTGTTTAAATTACTGAACTAAAACCAGAGTAATCTTTTTCATGTTATAGATATTGAAACTCCTATGAACATTGAAAATTGACAATGATATCGTTCTTAAATGTGATTGTTATTTTCTAATCAGTTGATTGACACTTAGAGATGGCTCAGAGATGGCGATGCCCTATCGCTCCTTTAAAGATTATTCCAAGGACATAAAATTAATAATAATATTAATTTGAGCTATTGATTTCTTATGAAATTGAACAACAAACATCTAGATTCCCTGTCTTATCTCTTTGAAGTCAATCATAAGCAAACACTTTGTTATATGCTAATGCTTTTACAAAATGTTTTCATCTTTAAAATGTGATTTTCTCCATTATAGATGTATGTTTGCAGTGGCAAAAATAAAAGCAAATTAATTCAAAGCATCTATTTGAAAGTTAAAACTGAACATGATCAACTGCAAGAGTCATAGAAACTGAACATTAATTCTTCTTGAGGAGTAAGAGTGAGATTAATATCATAGATAATTTATGGAAGAAGGTGTTTTTAAAACATCATGACAATGGAATTTTAATCCAAATTTAATTTATCTGAGGCTGTCATACTATTGCCACCTGAGATCTTTGCTAGTGAAATGCCTTGGATTATACCTGAGTATAAATTATCACTTAGCTTTTAGAAATTAGAACAAGACTCTGACCCTTGTATATATTTTTTAAAATCCATATTGTTTATTTAATCCCATGTACTTAAAAATGGTTTCCATGCTACTTCTCCTACTCAATGGAAGCTGGGTTTCATGGGGGCGGGGTGCTACAATGGCCTATTCTTGGAAACAACATTTAGAATCTAGCAAGGCACATGCCAGCTAGGCTCTAAAGTGGAGCCAGCCCTGGAAACTATTTTTCCAGCCATCTTGTCTTCATCCTTTCATTCTGAGGTGGTTCTGCTAAAGAGTGTGATGGGAACGTGGATGGAGTGGGACGGGGTTTCATTCTGAGAATGGAATGCATGCCTGGGGGTCAGTACAGCTTCCTGTCGCTGATATGCGGACACCTGAGGACCTCTGCGTGGAGCTTCCTGAGGTCGGTGTCTGGGGTACGTGGGACCCAGCCTCGTTAGTGGTAGCCACACAGGGCCGTCAGGCTCAGCTGGTCGTCACTGGGCGAGGAAGGGTCCGGGTCACTGTAGATCTGAGTCAGGGCCAAGCTCAGAATTTCTTTCTTTTCTTTGTAAAATCGCAGTTCTTGGCCTGCTTTCCTGGCTTCCTCCAACTGCCTCAGGGCCTTTCGTAGCTCTTGGGAAAGAATTCCAGGTGATTCCCGCTCCTTCATGATCCAGTCCAGGGCCATGTGGCTGCGCATCTTTTCATCTAGGGAATACTGGGAATAATAGGAGATGACTTCCTGGGAGCCAACAAACAAAAGTTCAGAGTCAGGAATGCGTAACAAAGGCAACTGTGCATGTGGCCTCCCGTGCCACCACAACCAAGCCTCTGCCATGCACAGACTCTAACCAAGTCCCACTGACACCATTTTAATGAAAAGGATGGGCCAAACAAGTCACCCAAAGTTGAGTCAAAACATACAGTTGTTAATGAGAATAATGTTCACATACACAGCAGGATGTCACCAGAAAAGCCTTTCTTTGAAAATATATTCTTTTTTCTTTTTTTTTTTTTTTCTCCGTACCCGGAATCAAACTCAGGACCTTACACTTACGAGGCAGGCATGGTACCACTGCACTAATAATTGCTCTGAAGATTACGTCATTTATTTATGGGACTCTTCTGCCCAGCTTTATTTCCTTTGAAAGATAGGAAAAGGGAAATAGCTATGCAGGGGAATTGGAGCAAAGCAGGTTTGGTGCTACAATAAGTGCTATTGTAGAAAGAAAATCTTTAGTAAAAGGCGACTTTAGAACAAGACTTAGAAACCAGGAAGGTCAACTTCCTAGAGCTGTGCTGTTAGCATGAGGAGGATGATAGTCCAAATGGCTTACCAGAACTAGAGCAATGACTTTAAAATATATTGTGGAGTGTAGACATTATCATTATTGATTTCACAATGATTTTTTCATGATACATTGTCTTTTACTTTTGCCAAAAATTAAAAATTAGCCATGACTTTTATTTCTTCTATGAAAAATTGTCACTTCATCATACTGTCGTATATAGGTTTGATCATGTGGAGTGGATGCATTGCTTATTTTTATTTTTAAGAACATGTGGTATTTATTTATGACCTTAACAAATTAAAACCAATCATGGAAAAGTGTTTATAACTAACCCAGCATATTTCAAAGGCCTTTTGTAAAATCAAAGGAAAGGAAAAAAATAGCCAAAGCCATTGTCAGCTACTCATTTCTTTTCCATCTTTGACATTTTGAAAGCCAGACTTTCTGTGCAAAGAACAACTTAAAACTCCTGGGGCTGCAATGTATGGAAAACTTACATCCACCCTCACCCTGCTGACTAATAGAGGCTTTGTTCCTCATACAAATTCCTGTTAGGAAATTCTCAAAAATAAACTACTGTCTTCAAATTGATGGGTTTAGAGAAGACAAATCTTGGAAGACAGCAATGAAAGCATTAAATATGCACAAAAGAATTTACATTTGCTATGAAAAAGTAGGGAAGGGTGTTCCCCATAAGTGTTGTAGAAATAGTGAGACCCTGTCTCTCAAAAATAAGGAAAACTTCTAAGTCAAAAAATTGAAGTGATTAAAAACCACCTTGTCCAACTTCAAATCATTTCTGTCACCCAGTGGGGCCTTTCGATGCAGTGGGAAATATCTGCCCATCTTCGGAGAGCAGGTTTCACGAGCAGTGTGTGCATTCTCAGAATTCTTCCTGCCCTTAATGACAGCTCCCTTCTGCATTCAGCACAGGTGTTTAAATGAGTCCTGTGCCAATGTTCTGAGTGTACATACTTGGTCAGTCTGACTCAACTGCTCCGTCACATGCAGTTCTTCATGCACCCTATGCTCTCAAGAGGTAAGCACGCTTATGTAGAGAAATGTCCCAATTAAAGACATCTCTTAGGAAGATGATGAATCAATCATCTGCTTAGTTCCTACAACACCAACCTGGTCCTAACCAGAAAATCTCACCTGTCGAGAACACTTTGTTTCTCGGAGAGCTTTTAGACTTCCATTCCAGTGCAGTAGTTGGAAAATAGTCATCAGCTCCTGTAAAATCCAAGTACCTGTCATTAGTTTTGAAGCAGAAACATTTGTCAGTTAAAGCTTCAGCAAGGCAGAACTCTGATCCCAAAATATGTTAGGTAAACAAAAAGTACTTTTGGGGACGTTTTGCAAAGTCCCTTGCTATATCTGTATTGTACAGTGAAATGACTAAATAATTGACAAGTTATTTTCAATATTAAAAACTCATACTTTAGTAATTGTACACCCAAGAGGTCATCTAAGCATTCTAGCACAGCTGAGAATAATGTACAGGTAAGGCTATACATTGTATCACTTTTTGAAACTGCCAGAAATGATACATCCACACTACTAAATACTTTGCATATACATATGCTGAGAGCACTCTCTAGGTTCTAATATAAAGAATTCTACGATGTTAAAACACAAAGTACAAAACAGTGCATACTTTGTGCTACTATTTGATTTAAAAAGAATAGAAGGCCCCTATATACATAATTGCTTGTAAATGTCTAGGAAAGTTCTGTAATAGGAGCCAGAGTAGCACAGGTGTGCTCATAACTGCATGAGGTCTTGAGTTAAATCCAATCCCCAGCACCAAAACCAAACCAGCCAAACAAAAAATAAGTAAAAAAAATAAGCAAAAAGAACATGATAACATTTATTGTTTCTAGAGATAAAAATATATGCCTGGAGGGCGGAGGTAGGAAGAATTCCTTCTGCTCCCTAAGTTTTGTTTCGTTTTGTCGTGCACTGCTGGGGATCAAACCCAGGCTCTTGTACTTGCCAAAGAGCAACTGCTCTGTCACTGGGCTGCACCTCCTGCTGCCTCTGATGATCTGTTAGATAACTTTTTGAGCTTTCAATCATGTGACTACATTGCACATTAAAGAAAAAACTTTAAAATTTAAGCCAAAAAATACACGTCAATATTTTAAAATATGATTCATAGGAAGTCATTGGTTTGGACTTAACTCCTCCCCAGACCAAATCAAAATAGAGTCACCCATGCTAATGTCCGTCTCAGTAGGATGAAACTAAGTTGCTCATCTGACCTTCTCACAAATAAGGAGAACCACACAGAGAAAAACCAATCAATTCCCTGGTGTTAGCCATTATGCTAAGGAAGTCCCCTTTGCTTTAACTGTGAGGAAAGAAACTTTTTATCCTGTTTCTGCTTTCTTCAGCCCTTTTCTGCCTATAAATCCAACCTTCTTTGCTCAGCGTATTGGAACATTCATTCTATTTTATGGGATGAAGTCATCCCTGATTCTACAATCGCAAAGAAAAGCCAACTCATTCTCTAAATCTGTTATAATTTCATCTTTGACAATATAAAACACAATGGACACACTGCAGACGCCATAAATTTATAAATTCGGTTAAGAAGAATGCCTTAACATGCGGACAAGAAGGTTATATTGACATTAAGTATATCGCTGCTTTCCGTGGCTAATGGCATTGAGCGTAGCAGCCATTCTATGGGCTCAGTTTTTCCTTTCCCTTCCCCAGATCAACCTAGCAGAGATTTTTATTTTCCTAATGTAATCAGAACTAGCAATGTTTCACTGAAGTTACCTGAATTTCACGTATAGAGGGATTGTCTTTAACTTAAACATTTTTTTAATGAGTAAGCAATTGTGTTACCTGATGATCACATTCACCATGGAGAGCTGTCACCTATACATAATACATCTTGATTCTTTTTATGCCCACTCTCTCTCCGCTTCACCCCCTCTCCCTCCATCTCCTGGATCTATCTCCCCGTCTGCTATTTTTTTTGTCTTTGTTTTTGTCAGAAAAACATCTATTAAGGATTAATAATAGCACGAACCACAACCACATAATTATTGGAAAATTACTCAGTATAATTAAGGAGCTTCCTGTTCACGGAACAGTTATGAAAAGCTGACTTTTATTAACTATCTTTTCCTTTGCTTGTCCAGGTGAGTTTTCATCAGGAAAATCACGATATACACAGTCTTAAATTAAAGGCACCTTAAAATTATCTAGTAAAGTCTAAAGTTATAAGATCATCATTGGAGTAAGCAGTTATTACCCTCCTGGTTAAAACTGCCATATAATCAAATGCTTTTCCTCTTCACCTGAAATCAAGTTCAGTGTTTTGTCGATGTTCCACTGCACAACAAGCACCTGAGAAACCCAAGGGATTCTCAATAAAAGTAAAATCATTTGTTTCCATTAATTAAAATACCATGAATTTCAGCAGAGTTGCTCATCCTGCCTCAGACTGAGAGCCCACTGTCCGCCCAGGGCCCTGGGTCTCAGGCCGAGGGAAGCCACCTTCTCCCAGCGCCTCTTCTTCCTGACCTGTCCATGTTTTGACTTCATCACATCACGATGTTAAGGTGGGAAAGCTTTGTTCCTTAAGCTGAACTTTCCTAATTCAGCTGTCACCACTGTGCTCTCAATCTTTCCATCAAAGTACCCCAGTGGCTCAGGAGGGTAAATTCACGCCCCGCCTCCCACCACACCCCCAAACCCACCCTTGGGACATTCTGTAGCAGAATGATGCAATAGGAGGGCCAATATTTGCAAATAGGAAATTTCTTCGAGTTTCATGTTTTGTAAAAATGCTCTGTTCCTTTTGTATGGCCCATCTTTAAAAAAAGAAGATAAATACCCTGTTCCTCCACTTGGTCTCACCTCCAAGATTTTTATGGAAAGCTCTGTGTGTGTTTGTTTTGCGGTCCTGGAGAGTGATCCCAGAGCCTGGTGCATACTAGACAAGCCCTCTACTGCTAAATAATTCCTCCAGTCCCTATGTGAAGTTGACAGCTGCGTTTATAATGTGGTTACTATTATAAATTGTCCGAGCATCTCTGTGGCCTACTTGAGCAAATACCTACCGTTAACAGAGCTTTTAATTCTATCGTTTGGCAGCTGTTACCTTAAAAATGTACTTTTGCTTCTTCAAGATCTTTTGGACTTATTCTTTTTCTTTTTTTTTCTTTTTTTTTGTTTTTGTTTTTGTTTTTGTTTTTGGAGACAGGGCCTCACTATGTAGTTGAGACTTACTTGGAACTCACGAACTCACTATGTAGCCCAGGCTGGTCTTGAACTTGCAGGGATCCTCCTGCCTCAGCCTCCTGAGTGCTGGGATTACAGGCATGTGCCACCACACCCAGCTTGGATTTATTCTTTTTCTACTCCCTATATCCGGTACTGGGAATTGAACCCAAAGCCTTTACACTGAGGTACCTCCTTAGCCCTTTTTATTTATTTTTTTATTTTGACACAGATTTGCTATAAGTCATTAAATTGCCCAGGCTGGGCTTGAACTTGTGAATCTCCCGTCTCAGCATTCCAGAGTGCTGGAAGTACAGGCAGCCTGTGCCTATTGATGCTATCAGCTGCCCCTTCCAGGTGAACTGCCATTCTCTCGCAATTCCCTAAAGACTTTAGAATCTGTAGTTATACTGTGAGTAGAACTGGAAGCTTTCTTATCCCCCTTAGCAAACTACATCTCTCACAAAATTCCCCAAAGGGTCTTGATTATTGTCTCCAGGACAAGGGCCATTTCTTCCCTGCCTCTGATTGTTTAAGTCTCTGTCCCACCACGAAGCAGATTTTCTTTCTTTCTTTCTTTCTTTTTTGTAGTGGGAATCGAACCCAGGGCCTTGTGCTTGGGAGGAAGGTGATGGCACCACTGAGCTAAAAAGCAGCTTTTACTTTGCAGGCACACAACTGCTTCCCCCTCAGAATGGCTCTGGTTTCTAAAATTCTCTAGGGAAGACAATCTCCTCCCCACTCTCTTACATTATATTACGATCTAGTTGTTGTCCCACTCGGAAGGATATCAAAGCATTACATAAAGTACGTATTTCCATGTAATTCCACAGACTCCTGGTCCTGTTTCTTTATTTCCCTTCACAAAACTGAGTCCACAAACTGTCCCAAAGCTGTCTGAGCTCCAGCCCCAGGGAGCCCTGTGTCATTGCAGACAGGCCTGGAGCAATCCCAGGCCCCTGTGAGGCATCGCCTCCTACTTTCACCATCAGCCCTGCTGCCCAGATTTACCATCTTTTCTTCCTGGAGCCTCCCCAGTGCCTCCCCTCCTGTGATGTTGTGGTCAGATCTGGGAGCCTGGCAGACTCCTGGGCTGACAGCAAAGTTCAAAGCCGGCCTGCAGTGTGAGGCGGTGAGGAAAAGTGTCAGCCGAGGTGGGTGGTGCCTGCACCATCAGGGGCTTTTATTTGCTTTGTTTATCAGGAATTTTTTACCTTAATTTTGAGTTATTAAACTATTGTCGTGTAATATTGTCCCTCTTGACCCCTGAGTTGTTCAATGTCTCTGTCATTTTTGTGCCAGAAACAAGTGAACGCCTCACTGGGCTGTGGCTGTGGTCTGTACCCTTCTGCTGGGTGGTTCTCAGAGCCAACTCTGCTTCAGGATGCTGGGTCTGGGCCCTGCTGCTGGGTCTGTGCGGGACTCTGCTTCTGGAGTGTGAGTCTGTGAATAAACACTGAAGTTGGTTTACTACTCCACAGTACTGAGATTCTTAGTAGTATTTTTCTTTTCCACTACCGGAAATTGAACCGAGGACCTTGACATTGCACTACTTTCCAACCCCAGCCATTATTTATTTTTTAGTTTTATTTCATTATCGTTGTTTTGTTTTATTTTTTGAAACAGGAACTTGCTAGATCACTAAGTTGTCCAGAGTGGGCTAAAACTTGGGATCTTCCTGCCTCAGCCTCCCAGAGAGGTGGGATTATAGGCATGTTAATAGCTTTTGAACAAAGGCCTCTGCGTTTTTATTTTATACCAACTCCATAATACATATAGCTGGTTCTGTCAGATCAGCAAAGTAAATTTGAAATGGAATGGAAAATAAAATTGCAGTTGCATTTCTCATTTGACAGCTCTCCTGGTTTATTCCATTATTCATTCCGTTTAAACCGGCAATAACCAGGCTCTGTCCTTGGGCTCTGCCCGGCACTGCCTCTTGTGAGACAGTGTTTGGCTTTTCAGCTACTTTGTAGGCTGAAAATGAGCCCTGCTTCTCTCTGGAACTTTGTCTGGGAGACTGGCTTGGTTCTGTGATTCATCAGAAATAAGAAAAACAAACACTGTAAATGGAGAACTTGAAAAACAGGTGGGCACCATCTCCCCACCCAAGAGAATGGATCTAAAAGGAAATTTGTTTATGGGATGAGGTTTTAAAAGGTGACCTGGAGAATTTAGCAAAGATGTAAATAAACAACTCTTCCTTGGACTGCATTAGGCTTCAGAATAAATATATTAACCAGCTTCAGTCAAAGCCTGCCTAGAATCTGACCTTGACAAGCCCCAGCTCTGGTCGCTGCTCACGTCCCTCCCCCAAACAGCAGGCAGTTATCTCTGCAGCGGGGCTACCTCAGAGCAGCAGCTGGGCTTCCCGCCCACAACGCAAAGGTAAGCAGAGGCCTATCGAGTTTCCTCCCCAGCCAGCTGCAGGACCCCCTCCCGTGCAAGCCTGAGGGCTGTCAGAGGCACCACCCTGCTTTTCCGAGGAATAGTATCTATCCCTGGATGCAAACACAGCCCACAACCCCCCAAGGGTACCGAACTGCTGTCTGTGCTGAAGGGGCTCAGGCCTGTGGTCAGCTCCCCCTAGGTGCAGACAGACTGATGCATTTAGTCCCCGCCCTGCCATAGAAGGTGAAGCCGGGCTCCTGAAACCCGGAGTTGAGTTACTGAGGTCTCTCCTGCAGGTTGGGGCCTTGGATTTTTTGCTGCCCTTACATCTTCTCCTTCCTTGGTCCCCATCTGGAACCCAGCGTCCTTTATGAGACCCTCTGAGGCAATTCTACAGTATGATTCAAATTATTATTTCACATTCATAAACACCTTACCACACAGACCACACAGAACACGCACAGCCCAAGGCAAAGTGGCTGAAATATCACTGAGTTTGAGTAGTGCCTTTCCTAGTTCTTGGAAGGGTTTTAATAACACTTTAGAATTAATTGTTATTAATTACTTTCACCTTATCCTTCTTGGGCAGACTAACACAATCACATTCAAAAATCATTATTTTTCCTAAAAATAGCTACTAAGTCACATACAAGCAACTGTGTAGTGGGGCAGGCATTATTCATTGTATAACAAAAGCAGTACAATATTCTTTTGATGGGATGTAAAGGGAAGAATTAAGATACACGATTTTCTTCCAGTGGAAAGGATGATGCTCTCTGTTTTGTAAAGGTCACATTATTTAATCCTGTAGGTGAGCATTATTGTTTCTATTTTATAGATACAAAGCCAATCTCAGAATGGGCAAGCTCATGGGTGGCAAGTGAGGGACAGGGTTCACACATAGCTCAGTATGATTTTGAAATATGTATTTTCTTTGTTTTTGTTTTTTTGTTACTGGGGATTGAACTCCGGACCTTCTTGCTGGCGAGGCAGGCAGCAGAACCACTGAGCCAAATCCCCAGCCCCTAAATATGTATTTTCTTTCTTTTGTGCCATTTCCCTCCTGAGAAATACATAGAACAATGATGCTTAGCCTCTGTGGAGCATTTACCTATGGGAGGCACTGGCTAGGCCCAGGATGGCAAACCTTTCAGAGCTTTCAATGATAAAAACAGCCTTCTGTGACATGTGTGCCATGGGTTTGCCACCGCTGCTCTGGACTCTTCTCATAGTGTCCCATTTAAATACGAACAAGGAAGCAGATTCAGAGGTTGGGAACGGAGGCTAAAACTAGCCAGTCCACTCCAGAGCCTGGGTCAGAACCACTGAGCTACACATGGCCTTGTCCTCTCCAGGGAGCGGGCCCTAAGGATCAGGTCACTCCATGTGCCAAGACAGGCTGTATCACAGGTCTGTGAGTCCATCTCCACCCACAGAGAAAATTAAATGACCCAGATGCAGATCAAGACGCGGAATGGAGGCCTGGGGATTTAGCTCAGTGGTGCCGCCATCTGCCTCAGAAGCGTAAGGTCCCAAGATTGATCCCCGGTACCAGAATAAAAAAAAAAAAAAGAGGAAGAAGAAGAGGCAGAATGGAGGAAGCATTTTGCTTCAGTCATGTAGAGAATGAATAAAGAAAAATATCAGTTTTTGAAAATTGAGCAGAAAGGACACATATATGTGAGAAATGGCTATGCCGTTGGTCAGGAAACAGTCTGAAATGTATGCATGAAGGCAATTGAAAGCTGGTGGCTTTAGGCTTCAACTGCAACACCACGGTAAATTATACCATGGAAACATACTCATGTTCACGAGACTGTATCTCTGGGTTTTTTCTTGGATTTAACTATAGTCTCGGGTTACTTCTTAGAGTCTAAGAAAATACAATCACTAGCGATAAAGACTTTTGTTTATAATATTACATATTGATTTCTACCAACATTGCATGTTTTTGGGTGTTCATCTGCATTCAGATTTAGTTAGAGGGACACACAATTCTTACCCAGTGACTGCTCGATTTTCACCTGCTCAGCCTAATAAAGGACAAGAGCGAGACTGCAAGGCCCGGGACTGAACACAGGCTCTAACATTTGCTAAGTGGTGACAGACTTCTTTCAGTAATAACGTGGGATAGATCTAAAAGTGTACCTTGAGACAGTGTAATTGTCTTATGTATTTTATATGACTTTTGCCTATTCAAGTGGTTGTTAATCAGTATTAACTTTATAAGAACTTATAAGATGAGTAAATGAATCTGATGCTGGAAAGAAAAACCACTAATATAGGAATTTCATAAAATCTAACTCGTGGTTCTTGTGTTAAATCATGATAAAACATGAAATGCTAAGCATCATGCCAAAGAAAGCATCTAATAAGCACTAGCTGCTAATATTACTGTTACTCATGCAATTATTGACTTTGCAAATACAGCTGAACCTCCACTTGCCCATGGGGTTATTCTCTGATGAATCCATTATAAGTTGGAAGTAGCATTAGGTCAGAAATGGACTCAACACACTTAACTACCCGAACATCACAGTTCGGTCTAGCCTACCTTAAACATAGTCACACTTACACTTTCCTGAAGTTGGCCAAAATCACCTAACACAAAACCTATTTTATAATAGAGTGCCGTATGCCTCATACAACAGTACTGAAACAGAAAAACAGAATGGTTCTCTAAGTGTGCTTTCTCACCATTGTGAAATTGGAAGCTCATAAATCTGGGATCATCTGTAATAGGTAATGTAGCTTCTCAGCTGTTATCATTCATCAGCAGAGCACGAGAAAGGATTACAGTTGCTTTTTTTTTTTTTTTTGGTTGATGATAACTGGAGGCAGATCTTGTTTAATAGAAACATCAGAACCGAAGGAGTATTGTTCAGTGAATACTGTGGGAACCTTTACCTATGAATTCTAAACATTAAGAATCAGGTAGTCACAACTGTGATTTGGTTGTGCTGAAAAACTGAAGCGTTACAGCACCGTAAGACTGGAGTTTTCCTCACCTGTTTCTTAGACTTAAGTATGATGCTTCCCCTTCATAATAGCAAAGATTGTGTTCCATCCCATTTGCTTTTACTTTATTGTATTTTATTTTACTTACTTTTAGGTGGTAGGGATTAAACCAAGGACTTTTATTTATTTATTTAATTTTGAGATAAGATCTCACTAAATCTGTAAATTTCCCAGGCTGGGCTGTATGGATCACACAATTCTCCTGCCTCAACACACCCACCTTTGTTTTATTTTACTGAAATGTGGCTAACGTGGGGTGACTGTGCTGGATTCTAGGAGGTTTGAATGAAAAAGTGTACTATTGTGATAGATATTAATTGCTTTCTAAATTAGGTAACCAGATAAACATATAGCAGGAAGCCAGGTACCTGAAATTCCAGCATCGTCTTGCCCATATTTGACTCCAACATGTAGTGATAGGCGCCGATGCTCGTGCTGGGGTCATCTGCATCGTCCAAAGTGCCCTTGAGAAGGACAGCAGAAGAAGCAAATATTACTAATATTTTCTGTGAGTAGTCAAGGATTAGTCCTCTGGCCATAGCATGCCTTCCGCTGCTGGCCTAACCTTAATGGTGTTCACTCTCCAATTAAGTCTCTGGTTGATTTTGGGTAAAATTCTTCATCTCACCATGATTCAGAGTAAAGAGGATCTCATAATCAGTTTGAATCTAGCTTTCTACTAGCATGTTAGTTGAGCATATACTTGCTTATAGAATAACTTTCCCCAAACAGAATTTCCTGTTATTGCACAGGGTTTTTGGTGGTCGTGGTGTTAGGGATAACGGAAATCTTGAAACGCTGGTCATGCTCTAATTTCAGTAATACTCAGGCAAAAGTATGGACATGGAAAGAAGACTCCAGTTGTATGGACCATTTATACGCTTTTCATAATATGGGTGATGTTTGCACTGGAGATGTAGAATTTGGTTATGTATTTTTTGTACTCTTTGACCACTATGCTGGATTAACTAATGGTCAGCTTGGAATGCCCAGCTGAGCTGAATCAGTGTGGTTATGGGCGTGAAAGACCCACTTGAAGATTGTTGCCAAACTGACAAAAACAGACAATGAGAGGGGAAGGTTGGATGCTGTTGGTTTTCCTGGAGAAGCTTGCTGCAGCTGGTTTTCTGATATGAACTCAGCTGTTCTCATCATCAGAGGTACTTGGGTCCTCACTGTCACTGAGGATGGCTTCTGTTCTCATCAGGAGAGCTCTGGTCTTTGCCTTTGTAGTCAGTTCCCGACTCCAGTGCAGGTCCCTCAACCTGGCGGCCCAAGGGCACAGGCTTTCTAGCCTCCAGCCCTGGCCGTCGGGCCTTCTCGGTACAGACCCTCCGTATGGACTTGCATGGGACATTGCCAGGGACTCTAGGCCTCCGGCTGGATTAATGGAAGACTTTTCTGTGGGATCCAGGCCCTTATTTGGATTCTTCGGGTCTCTAGCACATAGACAGATCTTTCACACTCCTCTGTATTTGACTTTTTGGGTGAGTATTATGAAATAATATTATAAAGTCTGTGTCCTATATTAAATCTATTCCCTTGCAAACCCTGACTGCAACAATCACTTAATCTTTAGGAAACAAGTGTGTGTGTGTGTGTGTGTGTGTGTGTGTGTGTGTGTGGTGTAGAAATGATTTCCCTTTCAGTTTGGTTGTGGGGAGCAATGCAAGAAGCTAGCACAAGCTCTGGAATGACATCTAAGTCTCCTTCACTATCCCATGGCCTCGGATTCCTGGGAAGGTGGGCTGTGGCAACTCCATGAGACTGAACAAACAACTGGCAGCATCAAATAGCAGCAAATTTATAGCTTTTGAATGCAATAACATTAACACACTGCTGCTGAAATATTTATGTTGGCTTTTTAAATATCCCAGAGGAAATCCACCCAGAAGCTTGCAAGCCATACATATTCTCTTTCCTTAGAAATTTCCATGAAAATATGATAAATTACATTTACACTGAGGGCCCTTCCCTGCTCCTGAGTAAATTCCACACTTATATAAATCAGGCATCGTTTTCCTAACTTCTCTTCCTCAAAGGCACTTGAAATTTACAGGGCCAGAAAATAAAGGCTTCCTTTCATCCAAAGACCAGATATAGAGCAGAGCTCGCTGCCTTCTCTGGCTGGGTCAATGCCCCTCCCTTCCCAGCCCCTTCCCAATCTCTCCTGGAAGTGATAAGAGCATTTATGAGGAGAAGGTCATAATAGTCAGATGATGATGGCTCCTTCGTTATCAGCAGCTTCTCCAGAAACAAAGCTTTTTCTCCTTTTATTAAGGGAAACAGGAAGGGAGAACCTTAGATAGGGTGTATCTGTGTGCAGGGGAGGTCAGAGGCAGTTACTCCTCTGATAATGCCACATCTCTCCCATTGAGCATGTACAGGGAAACACTTGTCATGGGTTGGGGCCCCAGGCTTCCTTTGTGGCTTATAGTTTGGAGATTTCAAGGATCAGGAGCTTCACATCATTTATTGGGCAAATAATTCAGGATTGCTGGTGTGCTGAAATAAGTGCTCTATTTAAATTTCTAACATGGGGCTTTTTGCTTTTAAAATACTTTATTTTTAATTGTGTCCATTATGGAAATTTTCAAAGCTCTCTGAAAGAAGTAAATTGATGTTAGCTACAATTTTTTCTAATAGCTAACACAAATCAGGCTGAATAAAGAGCCAGTGCTTCCTTAAAAATATAGATTGTATGCCGGGTAATTGGCACTTTCAATAAGTACCTCAAATAATTTTTATGATTAGTTGAGTTCAAGATAAATGGAGCTAGTTTACCACTAGATTAAAGCATCATTCAATTGTTTGCATTCTCGGGGCCTAAAAGAATCAACACTCCTCAAAAGGCAGACATTCAAATAAACAAATCAAGGTGGATCAAATTATCTACCTCAATTTAAAGCTTAACTGTCATCCAAGGAAGTGAAGAATATTGCTGAGGTGTAGAGTGGGGAACAAGTTCTAGTTTATGGTTTCCAATCCAAGTGTTCTTTTTTGCTGAAAAAATGATGCCTTAATGGGGAAAAATACAGCCCACATGTGTTTAAGTTCGGAATTCGTCCACTGTCTCATCTCCCAGGGCTCCAGCGCCTCAGTGTTCACAGCACGGCTCGCCCTCCTCCCCTGTGAGTACTCACGCTGGTGGAGGCTACCGCTTCCTGAACACTTTCCATGATGAATTCCTTGGTGATCCTGCGCGAGGGGAGTTCGTTGAAGAGGGAGTTGATTAGGGCCACTTTGGCTGCATCCCGTCTGGCCTCAGCTCTACTTAAGCAGCACTTGAGAAGGGAAGGGGAGAAGAAGTCACTAAAGGGTTCAGCCTTTTACCATTCCATCCCTGCGTCAACCAGTCTCTGGTCAAGCGTTCATTGACTAGACCTATTCTTTCAGACCCATTGCTAATCTCCCTGCAGATTGCGCAGATTTTTCTCTCAGCTGTAGAGACTGTGCAAATGTCTTGTAATCTTCGACTGCTTTTTGTCTTATTTCACAGTCATGGATCAAAGACTTTGCATACTATAATAATAAAAATAACAATGGCTACTATTGTATGCTAGGTTATTTGCATTCATTTTCTAAGCTATCCTAAAATCTTTCAGAGGAAAAAATTAAGAAAAAAAGAAAAATAAGCAAACTAAAGATACTTATAACAGTAATTATTTACATTATAATAACATGCAATATTATGTAAGAACGTACAACTTAATTAGAACAGTAAAAATTAAGAGTTTGAAGTCAGACTCCTAGGGCCAAAATTCCAGCTGAAGTATTTGCTAGCTTTAACACCTTGACCCAGTTAGTCAATCTGTGCCTCAATTTCTTCCTTTGTAAAATATGAAAAATAAAAGGGTTGAGATTAAGATTGAGTCAATAGAGACAGAGCACCAACAGTACTTGTACCTGGTTCCCCTCTCCAAGAACATGCCAGTTTTACACATTTTTGTCTCCATGTGAGGGCAAGGGTGCTCCTGTCAGTGTCTACTGTTTTTGCTTTTCGAGCACATATTCTTCTCTTGCTTTCTAGTAGCAGTTATCTGATTTTCTTCAGATTATCTTTCTACTTTGCTCGTAGTCCATGAAGTTTGGGTAGGATACACTGCATTTGGACTTCTCAAAGTTAGACACTGAATAATAACTAAAAAATTGTCAGTGTTTCCCAGTTATCTTCACTCTCCGTACTCCTAGCCTGTCTTCCATTTGTTCACATGAGTCTGCCTGATACAGTGTAATTTTTTTTCTGTTCCCTTTGTTTCTTTCTTTCTTTTCTAAGAGCTAACTATTCCTATTCTTCAAGTTCTCTTTGGTTGGCATCCATGGGGCCCAGTGAGAAAGAGGTGCAGCCTCTGAGAACTGGGATATCCCTGGGGCCCCACACCTTCAAGGGGGCCCCATGGTATGATGGCTTCTCTCTTATAGGCTCCTATACCCAGACTGCAGACTCTAAGATTTCTAGTGAGGAAAAAGTCCCCAAAAAGAGACACCCAGGCCTTAATCCTGGTCATTGGATTGGCCAGCCTGCTATGGCTCCACCACTGTGTGGCTGGGAGACCTGGGCCACTTGAACTTTGGGGCCTAATTTTCTCATGCAAGGTTCCTACTGCCTAAAATGCACGATTCTCAGGTTCACTTGGCAACCAGTATGAAAGAAGAAGGAGAGAAACCAAGAATTACATTTCATTTTGCAATTTCTCTACTTTAAGAGCTCTAGATCACCAACAGGAAGCAGTGAAATCCCTCTGTTTGCTTCAGAAATCTCCAACCCCACCCCATTGCCCCACACTGCTCTCTCTGCCCTGTCCTGGGAAGACTCTGAATGTGAGCCTGTGTCTTCCAGAGGCTGCCTCTCCTGCCCATCTCTACAAACCTAGCTTGAGATCCAGGTTTCCTGTCATTTCCTCCCAGAATGAAAGGCAGCAGGAACTGCATCAGGTAATAGCACACTGCACATACACGTTTGTTTGGTTTGGTTTCGAGACAGGATCTCACATGTAGTCCAGGCTAGCTTTGAACTTACTACAAAAGGCAGTCTGGCCTCAAACCTGTTGCAGTCTTCTGACTCAGCCTCCTGAGTGCTGGGATTACAGGTGTGCACCATTATGCCTGGCTTTGGAGCTCTTTATAGTTTGGAGTTCTTGAATGTTTGCCAAAGGACTGCGTGTTGAAGGCTTGGTCCCAGGCTGTGGCGCTATCGGGACATAGAGGAACCCTGAGGAAGTGTGATCTAGTGGAAGAAAGGAAGGTCACTGAGGACAGTGACCTAAAGGACAAGCTGGGGTCCCATCTTTCTCTCTCTCCCTGGCTGCCACAACACGAGTAGCTTTGCTCTGTTGTGTGTTTCCCACGTGCTATGCTGCCCCATCACAGGCCCTAAAGTAGCAGATCTAACTGACCATGGACTTAAATCTCTGAAGCCAGGACCAACATAAACTTTCCCTCCCTCTAAGTTCTCTTAAGTATTCTATCAGAGCAGTAAAAAACTGACCAACACAACCTTAAGTGAAAAATAGAGCTGAAGTTCTGAAATGCATGTAAGGAGATCATTTTGGGGTTCCTCTCTTTGGGGTTGATTGTCTAGCAAGAAGGCTTTGGGCACAGCTTTAGGCAGCAAGGCAATTCCGAGTTCAGACCTCACCAAGGTTTTGGCCACCTGTATTAAGCTACAGAGGGTCTGGACAGATATGTTTACGTTGTGTTGTAAGCTTGGCCGAGAATTCACAGGATGTTGAATTTTGAATCAGATGCCCTGCACTGAAGCTTGGATGTCACCTCTTCCTGGAAGTTTTCCTTGACCATTCTCAAGGCCAGGCTGCAAGGACAACGTCCATGAGGGGCAGTGACCGTGCGGCAGTGTCATTGTTTGGCAGGGCTCTGGCCTCCCTCTCGTTTCCAGGTTGTGAGTCCACTTAAAGGCAAAGGTAATGTTCCCTTCCCTGATAATGTAGTTTATTGAATGAATAACTGAAAGCAGCCAAGGAAACTCAGAAACAAGTCACTAAAGCACTAAATATAATGTTCAAGAAATTTTCTTAAAGAAAATGAAATATGTATACTTCTTTTTTTTTTAAAAAAAAAGGTCCTATTTTATTATACCTTATATGGTATAGGTACCCCAGGAACATTAGAATATTAATAACTAAATTTCAGAGGGATAATTAGCTATTATATTTAGGCTCTCTAATATGATAATCTTTGGCTAGGTCAGGAACATTTTTTATTCTTTAGAAAAATTATTAAAAAGCAAACAAAGTTTTTGCAAATATTACCTGACATCTGTAACAGCAGCTCATTTTAATAGCAATGTACCTTCACAAAATCTACAAGAGAGCTATTGTGGTTTTAGAATGTAGAGAATTAGATTCAGACTAGGGCACTCTTAAGAAACAACTTTCTGTCTAAATAATAGCAATTTAAACCATCTTTCATAGACAGAGGGGCCTAGTAAACACTGCTTAGATAAAAGAAACTATCTATTTTAAATAAGACCAGCTAAGAACTAGATCAAAGGCACGACATACATTTACAAGCAAAAGGCACTGCTTCAGACATCAAAGTACAGCCAGGGAGAACACGGAGAGCCTTTACCCAGAAAGCATAGAAAAGGACTACTGAGACTCAACCAGTATCAAGATATTAAAGCAGACACATGTCTTTACTTATATTTTGTTTCAGGGTACAGAATATTTCCTTAAAACAAGGGAGAAAGTGCACCAATTATTAAGTACATCAAATAAATTCTGAGTCATCAAAGGGCTTTTTGTGCTATTGTTTTTTATATTTCTGCAAGACTAGTACTTTTTAAGAATGCGTTAAGACCCATAAGTACCTGTGCTTGGTCAGAAATGTAGCCTACAGCAGCCGTCAAGGCATAGCTAAATCAGAGCGCAGAGACTGCTGTAAGAACAGGCAGTGGGAATTACCATCGAACAGTGGGAAACACTGTAAGAAAATAAAATATGGCAAGTAACAGGACATTTTATTGGTGTCCAAACTGGTTGTCAAAGACATCAGTTGGGCAGCGAGTCTTGATGTTATTTCAAAGCAACTTCCTGTTAGAATTAGGCTTCCCATGTTGTATGGTTTATTTCTACTATTTTTTTTTTCTTTTAGCCAGGCCCCATCATAAATACAGATCTGTAAACTATGCCTTACCCACTAACCATTCTTGTTAATATAGAAAGACAACTTCCGTCCTTTACATTTTGTGAAAGTGCAGAGCTGGAATATTTAGTAGACAAGATTTTACCAAAGTCAGCTGTGGATTTCTGAGGCATGTGAAGACACATGCTTTCCAAGTGGCCAGAAGACCCCACTGAGACATTCGTCTTGGTGCCCAGATGCCTTTCATTTATTGGTAGATTATAAACATTATAATCATTACAAAGTCTCCTGACTAATATAAAATTAAAGCAATAGAGAAAGAAAGAAAGAAAAAAAGGAAGGAAGGAAGGGAGGGAGGGAGGGAGGGAGGGAGGAAGGGAATAAGAGCGACTGTGGCATTTCTTAGGAAAGCTATTTAAAGGCAGGGGTAGCCAGCCTGTAAGATACCCCCAGTGTCCCTCCTCCTGGAGTTCATATGCTCCTGGGTCCGGGTTTGGTCTGTGTGACCAGTGGAACGTGGTGATACTTGCTTATAAAAGATCTTGTGGCTTCCATCTTGGTCCTGCTTTCTTTTCTCTCTTTGATCACTTGTTTGAAGAAGTCAGCTGTCATGTCATGAGCCTCCCCATGCGTGGAAAGGCACACACGACAAGAAACAAGCCTTCTGCCCACAGCCTCCTGAGTGAGATTAAAAGCTGATCCTCCAGACTGGGTCAAGCATTCAGATGCCTGCAGCTACCAAAGACAGTTTGCCTGCAACCTCCAAGAGACTCTGGGCGAGAACCACGCAGCTAAGTTGCTTCTTCCAGATTCCTGACCCTCAGGGTTGTGAGACAGTAAATGTTTGTAGGTTGTCAGGCAATTTGTTATTCAGCAGTAGGTAACTATTACAAAGTCTGTGCTCACCACAGGTTATCAGAAATTCTCTTAGCACACCCTTGGGGGAGAGTTCATTAACAGGAATGCTCATTGCTACACTATGTGCTTGATGCTGCACTAAGAACTTTATGTTTATTATCATGTTTCATTATTACAATGGTCCTATGAGGCTGGTTTAGCGGTTATCCTTATTTTGAAGTTGTGGAAACAGAGGCTTAAAGAAGTTACGCATCTCAAAGTCATGCAATTTAAAAAGTGAACAAAACAAGATTCAGACCCAAGTCAGTCTGACACGAGAGTTCAGATTTTAATTACAATGTTATTTGACTTTTCATACAAATGGTCACCCAGTTTGAAATAGAAAGGATATATAATTTGGCTAGGGGCACATAGCATTCCCTAAATCAGTATAATACTCCAGACAAAGCTGCAACTTTGATTTTTTGTGGGTTATTTGGACATAAGTTTCCAAGAGTGTCTCCTTCTTTCCCCACATGACAAATAGAAGAAAAGGCCAAGGAGGACGCACGTGCTATCACAATAAACCGTGTTCACTGAGGGAAATGTGCCGGCCGATGAATACACTAACATCTTCCTCCTTCCCACTGTTTTCCTCTTCATGCTCTCCTGGACGGTAAGGGGAAGAAAAATAGAGCAAGAAGGACAACTATGAATATACCAGGGATGAAATGTCACCTCCAGGAGGAAGTGTTTCCTTTTGGCTGGATGTGACCTCTTTGTTAAATATGGAGCCAAGAGCTTCGGGATTCTACTACTTAGGGCTGCTCAACAGTGTTAAGAAGTGTTTGATAATTCTTCAAGAGTAAAAGCCAAAAAAAAAA
>NW_022900915.1:31560029-31659477 GCF_012274545.1 Fukomys damarensis | reverse complement strand
AAAAAAAAAAAAAAAAAAAAGAAAAGAAAAAAGAGTAAAGGCCATTTATATTAAATCGGCTCAGCTTTGCTGAATAAGAACCACCACCCCTTCCCAGCTCATTCTGGCTTTGTGTTTTTTGGAGTTGAGATCATCAATAAGTCACTGGGAGCCCACCGGTTCCCTATGAGGATTTCCACCAAACCAAGGACAGGAATGTAGACCACAGTTCAGAAGCTTTAGTGTGCATGATACGATCTCCTGGGAACTTGTTAATCGTGTGTACTCTCCTGATGCATCCTGACCTATGGAATCAGAATCTCTTCAGATGGGTTGTGGTGGGGGATCTGCATTTAATAAGCTTCCCAGAGGATTCTGAAGCACCTAGGACTACTCTAAGAGGAATGTTGCTCTCGCCTCTGTCTTATTTCTAACAGGCAGGGGTGGAACTAGGTTTTGCGGGGTGTGAGGCTTACACAACTTAGAGAACCTTACGTAAGAAAAACAATATAAAAATTACAAGTGGAAAACAGTCGCAGGAAGCCTGTGCTGAAGCTTCTTTATGCTCATGGTAAATCCACCTCTGCTAACCTTAAAAGGCTAATTGCTCACTAGAGAAACTGCTCCTACTTAAGGGTCAAGAAAAGCAACATTCTGGGTTTAAAAAATCCTTTATGACTGTTCTTTTAAAACTTGCTGACTTATCTAAGTGAGGTCTTAGTTTTCTTTTCTTTTTTTTGTACCAGGGATTGAACTGGCTGGGGTCCTTGCGCTTGCAAGGCAGAGAGCAGAACCACTGAGCTAAATCCCCGGCCCAGTGAGGTCTCAGTTTTGCTTTTCTGCCCAGCAGTTTTTCTGTCTTTCATGATAATTTTCCACACTGTAATGTCAAGTGCCAACCCAGATTAATTTGTAGGCTGTCATCAAATGAAATAGCAGCTAGCCAATTTTGTAGGATGGATAGAAATTCTTAAGTTAATTGAAATAAAATTATCCTAGTCATGAACATGTGATTTCTATGCTTAATAAGAAATTAGTTATGCTAGCCAGGCATGATGGCATATGCCTATAATCCCGAGGCTGAGGCAGGAGGACCACAAATTCAAGGCTATCTGGGTCACATAGTAAGATTGTACCTCAAAATAAAACTTTAAAAGGAATAAGTATGTAGCTCAGTGGTACAGTGCTTGCCTTGCCAAAATTTTTTTTGGTAATTATTTTTTATGTGCTTTAAAACTATTTATAGGTACATAATTGTTTATAGGAACATCTAACCAAGCTGACACAATTGAAACTCTGAACAGTGACTTTCCTGGTGGCCTTCATTTCATTAATTTTTCTCATGCTTTGCTTTAAAAAAAAAGACACCACACATGTGCTCAGTAGTCATTTCTACATCCCAAGATTCCACTAAAAATGCACCCCTACTACAGTGCTTTCTATAGCAAAGTGTGTGGAAAGGCCATCAGTAGAAGTGACTTCTCTCCATCCTAAGAAAAAGACTTGCTAGAATCATTCAGATATGTGTTGTAAATACTAAGTAAAAAAAGGTCTTCAGATCCAAAACTATGTAAAACCAAAGTAGGTTCGCCTTCATCTGGGGCCTATCAGTGGTAGTCTACAAGGAACATGGTTTTGAAAAGAGTAACATGATGGCAAATGCTGTGGGTTGTTGCTACACATGAACTCAGCGTTAAAGATGTCATCTTCTCTGGCTCAGTGACATTTTGGTGGCATTCACTCAACAGCACATGGATTCCAAGGATTTTCCTAAGCTGTGACCTTGCAGTGACAAAACCAAATAAACTGACTGTGAGAGGTGAGAATTCTTGCTCAAATCCTCTAGGCTGTTACATCTGTCATTCAGGTGGTTGGGAACATTATGCTTTTTCAGCATGTAGTCTGAGTCCCAGCAAGTGACTTACACAGTCTGTGCCTATGGCCCACTAGCTCTGGTCAGTGTCACCAACACCTCGGTTTCATCTCGACAGCGAGCCCTCAGCAAAAAGAACACTACAACCCAGGCCCTGCTGCTCTCAAGACCTTGACAGCCCTGGTCAAAGCACAAACATTTGCATGTGTTCCAATTTATCTAATTATGGATATATTAGCATTTTTTCCCCTTCCAGATGGTGATGTGAAAAAGGGCAACCGTTGAAACTCAGTCACCCAAGTTAATATCGTGTCTCTCTGTAGGTCAGCCTGGCGGCAAATACGTTAGGAACAATTTAGAGCTGTGTGTGCTGGGAACCGGGGATTTGCTAGGTATGGGGGAGGGGACTGGCCTGGGAGTCCAATTTTCAGAGAAAACTCACCAGTTCCTGTCAACTGAAAGAAACGTTTCAGGCACATGGTGGGTCAGAATGTTATTTTTATAATATAAACCACCTGGTCTCCTCCTCGTTTACCTCTGCTGCAAACGCTATTCCACACACATACCTAGACCCAAGTCCCTGGTAACTATTACAAATGCACGTTGTACTGTGCTCCTTGAGGCTTTTTTCCTTTTTCTTTCTTTTAATTCTTTTTCCTTTCCCGTGTTAAGGTGAAGACAAGATGAATTGATCAGAGCTTGAGATTTTGGTTTATTTTTATAGTAGCTTTGATGTAAAAGGGTTCCATGAGAGGGACAGAGGCTTAGGGAGACTGGAATCAGGCTTTCTTCTTTTTTCAGCAACTCAGTGAGAAGGGGAGTTAACACACAAACTCTAGAAAGGGCTGGGAGACTCCTGTGGAGAGAGTCCAAAGTATTTTTATCACAGGGACTTTTCTGAACTTTCCTTTCACTACACTCTACTGTTCTCTTTGGAGGTCAAGCATCTTTATTCACGTGGCTTAATAAGAAAAGAAACAGATTAAAGTTAGGTAAAGAGACTGGGGAATAAATAAAGGGTCTCATTAAAACAATATGCACTTCCAATCTCACAGGCAAGTCATTAAAGCCTGATAATTAGCTGACATGACTTTCAAATGGGATGGGGTTATAACTACCCTTCCTATCTTTGGGTCTCATTAGTTATAAACAGGATGCTTTCCTGTGGAGATTTCCACCAGGAAATACGTCCTTGAGAAGTTGTTATACTGCATAGTGTGCAGTACATCTGTGTCTATGTATACTAAAGGCAGAGAAGAGGTCATGGATGATTTCAAACAGAAATGCTTAGCATTAAAACAGCATTAGTCCTGGGCAATAGTTTCAATTTTATGGCAGGAACTAAGCCTTTATTTGAAATATGGAATGCTAAGGCCAGGCCTTATTTAATTACCAGCAAAAAGAGCATTATAATTCCATTTAGTCAAATATCCGAATTGATCAAATTTTCTCTTAGTCATTCTCTTCTGGGAAAAACTTAATTTTATAAACTGAGTTTATTGTGATTTAGATACACCTTTGATTCCCTGGACTTCGAAAAGACCTGTGCAATGCATGAAAGTAAAATGTGCTTACTGCCTTTAGTAATGTAAAACAAAATTAAACACCTCTATCTTCTTTTTGGTGGTAAGGCCTTGGAAAAATACTATTTCTAGGTATTTTCATAGGCAATAACATTAGTTTGAAAACCACAGCTGCGTAACAATCAGAGGCCATTAAATGAATGCAGTGCCCTTCCAGAGATGAGACTTTGCCAGGACCTCATCTGCTGAGTGTTCCTCTCACTCCCTCTGTGTGGTCCTGCTACACACCAAACACTGGTCATAAGTGGGGAAAAAGTCAATCAGGAGTTTTCCTGTGAAAATACTGAATGTCCCCACTTTCTGTGGTACCTGGCATTAAACAACTAACCTCAGAGTTGCACCCCTGCACCCATCTACACCTATGCTTATTTCTGTGAATCAGTTTTTAACAATAGCAAAATATGTAAGTAAAAAAGACATGATACCCACATTTCAAATAAATCAAGCTATCACATCAATGTTTTAGCCAGGGAGTCCATTTTTTTTCTATTTAATCACATTTTATGCACATAAATAATTGCAGGTGTCATACTATACCCAAAGGATTTTTTTAAAAACTCAAAATAAGAGTGGAATACATTAATCCAAGTCATTTCAGCAAGCTCTATATGGAAGACCACATCACTGGCTTGAAAACAAAACCTGAATCACCAACCTTTTAAATCAAAACATAAAATAAGATAAAATACTCAAGTTCCCTTTTGGATTTGGAAACAAAAACAGCTGCTGAAATAATGAGTGGCTTTCCTTCTGAGTTCATAAAGAGGGGAGCCAGACGATGGTCTGATGGCCCTTGTGTTGCTCTTATTGTAAAACATGGAAATTAGTGTGAGTTTTCATGGTCATGATACGTAGCCAGGGAAGGATTAACGGCCTAGACAAAATGGCATAGAGAAAATGTGTTCTAAATGCATGAATTTCCACTTATTGCCTGTAATATTAGCAGATGATTTCTTATATAGGAAACACAAATAAGTACTAATGTGTTTCGATATAGCTTATTTTTATGTCAATAGATTAGTTTATTGTTTAGAAATTAAAAAATAAAATCATATTTCCACTTCTTGTTTTCTGCACTGTGCTAGTGTATGAAGGCCTGGTCTAGAGGCAGAGTTATGGTTATTCTTTCTCTTTTTCTCTTTCTTTTTTTCTTTTTGTGGGTTGTACAGTAGTCAAGATAACAAAAAATTCCTTAAGTAGTCTTCGTGGTCAGAAGCAAGTCTGTTTACTTCCATGGGAGATTTCTTTGCATGAAAACCAGTGGTTTGTATCCACCAGACCTTTTGACTCGACTACTTTCCTTTGATTAATCAGAAAACTAAATTTCAGCCTGAATGCCACTTTTCTAAAGAATGAATGAGCATAATCTCTTACAGCTTTTCTAAAACTACCTGAGACTAGAGGGAATAGTCTGGTAGTCCAATCCCACACTCCACTTCGAGTATTTTCAGTTACTTGGCACCCCTGGAAGTGACGTGCATGGCTCAGTTAGAAGGCTGCTGCTGGTATAATGGCTTCTCCATGTTTCAGCACATGGTTTCGGCATTAATAACCCATTGTGAAATGATTTGCAGTGCACAGGGGTGACATTTGATTATGTGAAAGGCATTGCAGGAATGAGCATGTAGGCTCACAGAAGCCAACTGCTGGCAAAAACATGATGAAATGTTATATGGTGAAAATAGCATTTAGGATGGTTTCTGAGCTGACAAAGAAAAATGTAAGGACATTGCTTTAAGAGAAATTTTCTTTATTTTTCTCTTGGTTTTTCTTTTTCAAATCATATTGTGGAGGGCCAAATAGGTTAAGGGACAAGATTTGGCAGCCAACCACCCAAATACATTTTTAAAACATTTGATTCAGGAAATTCTGGATCTTTTTAAGCAAGGATGTTAACAATCCCCATGGGAATCTTAAAATATGATGATTTAAACATAAGGAAAAGGAGACCCTGAAATGATCAGAGAAATCATCAAGAGCCCTTCCTGCTGAGAAGTTCAGATTTTCATTTTATTTTCTGTCTTTCTAAAGACCACAAGGAGGATGTTGGAACTACGACCTTAGGGAAGTCCTATCATTTTGGGTCAAAATTTGTGAGACACTAGGGAAATTCATAATTCTCAGGGTAGCAAAACAAAAACAAGAACACTAGACTTTCTTACACTCATATTCTCTACATTTATTCATTGATCTACCAAAGGTATTATATTTGATTTAGATTATAATGAATGTCATTATTAAATGTAAACAAATCCAACACAGTCCTGGGTATGAATATGGCTAAAATTAGTTATTTGTTTTTGTGAGAATTGACTTGCAGAGGAATTAATATGCTCAAATTAAACCCAGAAAAAAATTTTTTTTACATCAATTCTTTCAAATTCGTCCACTTTGAATATTTTAATCAGAAATATATTTCCTTTCCAGTCCCTTACCTTGCAGAGTTAGGTAGAATATCTTTGCTATGGCTACATATAAAAATTACAGACTTCACTTCATTTATTCTTGGGATTTGTTATTCACTCATTTGAACGTTCATTCAACAAAGTGTGTTGGGCACTTATTATAGAAAAACATAGTGCTTGATGTCACGAGGGACCCAAGGATGTAGCCCTACCTTCAAGGAACTTAAATTTTATGACAAAGACAGAGAAGGCACATAAGTAACCTTAGCACAAGGTAGAAATCATTAAGCACTGTGGATAAACAGATCACTGCCTTGGGAAATGAGAGGAGGCAAGGATTTCTAGCAGGGAGATGGAAAGCATGCTCATTGAGAAAGTGACATTGTGCGGAGTCCCGCGAGATGGAGCAGGGTTTAGATATGAAGAAAGGTGGTCACAGTGTAACCACGGGGGTGGTTCAGTGAGGCCAAGGCACAAGGCAGTTAGGAGGATGCATCAAGCATTGGAAGAAGAGGATTTCAGGAGATACGGCTGGAAGGAAAAGTCGGGCAGTGGGAGTTATTAATGCTTGAATAAGGCTTTAAACCTTAGTCACAGTTTAACAGGTACCATTAGCCTCTCCTTACACACATATTTTTAAAAATTTTCTTTTTGAAATAATTTTATAGTAAGAGAAGAGTTAACAAAGATAACGCAGAGTTTCTTGATATCCAGAAAGTAGCCTCCATCGCGCTTTTTTAACATCATGATTTATTTAGTATTCTTACACTCCTATGATCACATCCCTTCTCTCACACTTGGTGAGGCATCCGTCCTGATTTTTTTCTTAAGCAAAAGTGCCAAAGGTGTGTCTTTTTATCTTTTCAGACACAGTCTTTGGTTTTGTCAACCACGTCTGCCAGATTTTGCCCCACCTCATCAGCTCTCCTAGAGTTTCCTGAAAGCTACCTGTATATTCAATCTAATTTTAAAAACAGATTAATGTATAAATGGAGATCCACCTTTTAAGCAGAATGCTTTCTCTAAGTCCTATGTAGCCGTAGCTCTTGTCACGTTCCTGCCGACAATGTGAAGGTCGCTTCAATATAAAAACTTGTGATTCTCTTTAATTAAAAAATATAACTGCTTTTGTTATTTCCTTTCCTCTATTGCCTTTGGCTCTTCCTAGAACTCTTGTTAACATTCACTTTTTTGGTTTACCTCCTGTCTCCTATACTGTCTTTTTTCAATCTTTTTGTCTTTTTGCTCTAAATTCTAGAAAGTTTACTTGATTTCTGTTTTTAACTTTATTGTGCTTACCAATTTCTCTATCATCTGTATGCACACATCTATTTGCTCCTCTTTCATCTATGGTTTTCATTGTTCTAATTTGGCCATCGCATCTTAACTCTCTTGTGTCTTGCTTATTGTTTCTCCTATCTGTTTTAGGGATAAATAGCATCTCAAAATTTTCTGAGGATATCTGTTGTAATATTTTCTTATGTTCTGTGTTGTCTGAATTACCTTGGTCATTTGTTTACCTGCCTTGGCCTTCTCCTTTATGGTATTGGCTTTCCTCGAATGTTTGCTGATCTTAGGTTCATTGACATTTCATATACAAAGAAGTCTACCAGTTTAGGTGGCCAATAAGACCTTTGTCCTTGGTTGAGCAAGTGTGTTTTCCCGAATGAGAGGGCTCAAGGGTGCACTGATGGGCGGGGAGGTTTGCTGATTGGCAGACATCCTCTTAGAATGCTTGGTAATGGACCGCAGGTACACGTGGGTTAGAAAGCCTCCCCTCAGCCGCTGCCTTTCTTCTCCATTCCTGCCCTCACCCTTGTCATCGGTGTCTGGGGTACATCAAGCTGTGTTCTGAGACTCTTATTCCGGTTGTCCTCATCAGGCCTCTCACTTCTGTTCATGAGAGGTCAAAATCCACTGCTGACTATCCCTCGGGCGAGAGAAAAGCAGTACCTCACTGGCTTTCTACAATTTTGAAAGCAGTTCTTTAATGAGCCTTAAAATTGCTCCAGTACACCCCTCCCCTCTGCTCTTTGCATTCATTTATCTGGTCCTGGGGTTTGTTGAGCTCTTCTTTACTTTCAAAGTATGTTTCTCTTGTATGTGTTTAGACACTGGCAGTTTTGCACTTGATGTTTTGATTCCATGTTTTTCTCCTAGAATTGCCTCAAAGTTCAACTCTTCTGGGGGCATCCTTTCTTGGTGGCCAGTGTTAATGCAGATTTACTTATTTTCAAGCACCTCTTTAAGATTTTAAGGCATTTTAGACTAGAAATGAGGGGGAGGAATGTGCTAAGTCCACTGTTTTGATTCATTCGTGAGACTGCTGCTGCTGTTGTTGTTTTACATTCTAAGAGCAATTCATCTTGTTGGTTCTGACTGATAACCACAGGCTCTTTGAGGACTGAATAGTAGTCAGTCTTAGATGTCCTTCCCAGCTTTAATTGTGACAGGTGTTTGAAAGCCACTGATGACCATTAGACTAGAACATGCTTTCCCTCCAACTCCCCCGCAGACAGGGGACTAGATAGTCCTTGTTTCTCAGTCCAAATTTACCAGAAGACTAGGAGAGAGCCCTCTACATCCTTACTGAAGGACACTGTCTCTATTCCAAGTCCCTGGGCTCTCTAATCTTCTGTCATTGAAGTTGGATCCCATACTTAGCCCTGGAATTACACTTCCACAGGTTGTTAAAGACCTTGTATTTATCACAGCTCCTGGGTGCACCTCAGTGGACCTCTCAACTGTGGCTGATGCTTGTCCTTTGCATTCTCAGTCTGAAGAGAATTTCTTGGCTTCCATAAACTCCTTCCTCTGTCTCTTTGCCCCTTTCTGGAGAATCCTCAGATTTTTTAGACAAATATTTTTCTTTTTATTCTCCCCCCAGAAACCATTCCAATGACTATTTTTTGGCTCGTCTCCTCCACCCCACACATTGGCAGTGGTACCTGCAGCCACAGATTCAGCTCAGAGAAGTAAACATACAATTTGTATTTCTCTCGTTTCAGCTCCTATATTCTTTAGCTGGTTACACATCTCTGCCTGGTGCTTCCAGGTCCTTGACACTGGCTCCATCTTCTTCTTCCATGTATCTGCTCCTCCTCTTGTGTTTTTGCCGCGTGGCTAAAGCCAAAGCCTTGGTGTCATCCTACCTCCTACACCTACTGAGATTCTTTCCCTTTTCCCACCTAACCTGGCTGGCTTTGCAGCTCGCCTTCATGGAACTCACTGTTTACTTCCTAGCAGCTGCTCTCAGTCTTTAGCTTTACATGGCTCTAAAGAATCTTCACGTCAGAGTAACCTTTCTAAGACACATCCAAATATAGTACGCACTTTCCAGGGTTCTTATTTTATATAGTGTAAAACCCATTCTCTTTTGCAAGGTGTGATGGTCCCTTAAGGTTTGATATGAGTGCCTAACTATCCTTCCCCCAAGGGACCTTGCTCCACAGACCGACGCTCTCACAATGATGAAAGTACCTGTGCTTTCTTCTTGTTCCTTTGCTTTGCACACCATTCCTCACATAGAGAATGACATCTTTTCTTTCCTGACTGGCCAGGATACCCTCAACTGCACATCTCGGCTTGCATATACATTCCCTAAGAATCCTCTGATTTCTCCTAGGCAGCATAGGTTAGTGGGTCTGTTTATGAAAGTATACACTTTCCTCACTCCACGAAGGATTTGTCATGATGAAAAACAGATACATCAGGTAACAGGATAAAGCAAGAGAGTCAGGCACTAAATTTAAAGGGAGAGTAAAGGTAGAAATATAAACAATACCAGGTATGATGATATTCTTAAAAACGATTGATACTAAGTTCTCTAGACTCACACTGCAAAGGGCTACATTGAAATTTGCCTCTGGGCTTCTTAGCTGTCAAAGCTGAGAGATAAACTGGATTGTTTATTAGTTTCTTAATGTCCCTAAAGTATAAATAAAACATCTTTTCAAGCTACTGAAAATTGAGAGATAGTTTATTGCATTAATGAGGTAGTTATAAAGGGGACTGCTAAATTTAGAAGTTCCCTTTTTTGTGCTTTCACTGACCCTGACATATCAGTGTAATTACCATAAAGGTTTTTGTACATTGAATTCCTCAGGTTATGATAACCTCAGGACACTGCTTGCTATTTTCTTGTTACTCAGTGAGAATTTCTTTCATACATTGGGTAAGCAGATATCGATGGTAATGTAGGCAAGTGTTTTTGTGTGAATCAGTATACAATTAGAAGTGTATCATCATTTACACACTCCCATAAACACTTAACCAACTGGCAGGGTCTTTATAATTATTGTAAAGCCAGTACTTATAATACTTATGATGTACCAGATACTGTGCTAAACACACCAGAACATGTGTGTTTCATGACTTCCAAACAGTCCTGTGGGTATTAGTTCTTAATTCAAAGGTGGGAAGAGAAGAGAAATTAAATAAGTTTATCAAAGACAGACAAGTTACAGAGAGAATGTGGGCTTATTATGTGTGCTTGATTGAACCCTGTGACTCCCAGCACTTCATGGCTGGTTCCTGCTTTGGTGTTTGGCAGATTGATTAAACTGACCAACATGTGATTTCAAAACTCACAAAAGTAGAGATTCCTACTAATGGAAGGGCCATGATAGAAAGAAAGGCTTTGCCACCATTTCCCAGGATGGTAAATTTTATTCAAAAGAGCAGCAGCTATCTGGCAAATAAAACACTCTGCTATAAAATTCATATTCTATGTATATCCTCCTACAAAACATTTCCATTTAAAAAATAGAACATTTGACTGATTTGCTGGTATATGTGATAAAACATGACATAACTGTTCCCTACATCCAAAAAAACTTATCTTACCCCTTTAAAGGTTTGTTCTACTTTAGCCCAGTTCACTTTCATTGACAATTGATGGCTGCTTCTTACCTGAAAATTGCCAAAGCAGCTCCCTCCGGGGAGAGTCACATAGCTCACAAAGGGGGGCCCTGAAGAAGGCAGAGACTCATAGACGACCACACCTTCACTTGGGAACGTGGCCTTCTGCTGCTGCTTGCTTTCCCAGAATTCCTGTAACATTGATACAACGTTCACTGAAAAAGACAGAAAACACCATAAATCATTAAGGATGGACATACCTGGCAAAAACAAAATTTTATTTGAAGCTGGATTCTGTAACCTGGCAGTTTCAGTTTAAGCAGAGAATGTGTATGGGCGGGGGGCTGCTTTCAGCTATGAAAGAACATACTTTATTCAAATATATTTAAAGTATAACATTCTAATGCACAAGTATGTATTTCTTAATGAGCAACACTCAAGTGGTTTTGCCCTCTAATAATACTGCATTATATCAAATTTACTTTACAAATTAGTTTTGAATATCAAATTTTAAAATCTCACTCTTTCATCTTTCAGAATTTGCCTCCGTAGACAGTGTAGAGCTGTGATTATCCGTGGCCCTTTCACCCATTGCTCTTGGACTCTAAAATCTGCAAAGTGGAAGCCAAATTGTGAAGGAAAGATGTAAGCAATGTAATTTTAATCTGGACTTACCATCTATAAGATTTCAGAGGAGTTAAGGAAGGCAAATCATTTATGTTCACTCTACCCTGATCTAAATGAGGGTGGAGGCCTGGGGGATTTAGTCAGTGGTTCCGCTGCCTGCCTCGCAAGCACAAGAACCTGGTTCGATCCCCAGTAACAACAACAACAACAACAACAACAAAAACCCAAAGAGAAAAGAAAGAAATCAGCCCAGGGATTTAGTTCAGTGGTTCTGCTGCCTGCCTCACAAGCGCAAGGGCTGGAGTTCAATGCCTGGTACCAAAAAAATAAAATAAAATAAATAAATGAGGGTGGAAGGCAATTGTGAAATAAGCAGGAGGCTGGAAAAATCCATGAGTGAAACTAAGAAATTGGCGACCTTGTTAAGGACTAGGTCTGCTAGATGACTTCAGAAAACAGCACTGGCTAAGGCCATGTGTTTTAGATTAAATGGCCTGTGATGGCCTGCAGAAGTTCCAGATCAAATTAGGTTGATTTGTTTATCCTGTGCTGCAAATTGAATTGTGGAAATTAACAAGGGTAATAGAATTGTAGAGTCAAAAGTAACCTTATGGGTCATGTAGGCAGAGCTCTTCCTAATGCGGGGGATTCCTTGCCAGCACTCCTGACAGCTGCCTGTCTGGCCTGTTCCTGCACGTGTGCGAGGGACTGTGCTTGGCACCTCTGAAGCAGCCTGTTTCAACTTGGAATGGTGAAAAGTTTAGTTGAAATCTGCTTTCCTATAAGATCCACGCAGGAGATCTACCTCTCATTTCTGGGGCTTTGTATTAGTTTACCTTCTTACCATCTTGACAGCCCACCACATATTTGAAAGCAGCCTAGGACATGTTGTTTTGTTCTATCTGGCATTTGCTCACCTTCTCGTATGAAGAAAGGTAAAGTTTTATGTAATCTCCAGGAGTTAAACTGGGGATTTGGTCAAAGTCAAGTCATTTAGAGGCAATGAGACTAGGACTTTTGTTGAAAATTCCCATTTATAACTAGGGTCCTGCAGAGAAAGTGGGTAAGTGTGCCACTGCCTGAGCAAGAAGGAAAGCTGGCTTGTGAAGAAAGTGTATAGAGAAGAGTGGAGAGGGGAGATGGGAAAAAGGCTAAGTTCTGATGACACAGTGTTCCAGCTTTGCCCAAATCCAGGATCCTTGATTGACTCTGAGTTATGTGAAACAACTTAACCTGCTTTTCTCTTTAGCAACTTTGAACCAGTATTTCTTGTTTGCATAGGAAAATACACTAACACAGACAACTCTCATATTTCATGATAGTTTTTCTTCTTTCAAACTTTTATTATGTGCAACACAGTATCTATGCCTTTTATCATTATTCTAAATATATTTTTGGATGTGCTTCAAGCTGGAGGATGTTGATATTTTCTGAGTTTGATATGGAGGCAAAAACATAGTGCCAGAGCCCTGGGCTCCTGCTCTTCCTTCCTAGGTCACCCATCACTTTCATGATGTGCAGTGCAGGTAAATTCTGGAGACACTCAAGAGATCAGATGCCTGAATCTATGAAAAAACTGCAGTGTTTGATACTTAAGAAGTATTTGGGGAAATAAACTGAGAAAATGTAAGCCTACCAGGAGTGATAATTGAATTAATGAAAACATATCGAAGAGGTCAAGATGACAACTGATCATTCCAGAGTTTTTTGCCTTGTTTAAAAATATTTGAAATAGCATTTCTACCAGTTGATATAACTCCAAATAGAATTAGAGCTTTTATGTTCTAAACTGTATTTTGCTCCTATCCTCCTCCCCCATCCAATTCTGAGAAGACAAAGATTTATGAGCTGGCCAATTTGTATCTGTACTTGAATTGACCTTCAGAATCCTGAAAATTGAAGTGTAAAACTAAAGTCAGTGTTCCTCTACCAGTCGGCCAGAACCATTAGCTTGCTTTTAAGTTAGTTCATTAATGAGTGATGTTCAGCTAAGAACTGGAGTAGGAAATTGAGGACTCAAAATTATCATTTTAAACACAAGGATTTTGACATGAATAACCTTTTTGATGAAAGAGTTTGAAGGTATGTTCCAAGTAAGATTTCTGCATGAATAAAGGCAGCAGTTTAACTTTTTTTTTCATTTTGCAACCTTGGAAGATTTCTTTGATGGTCCTATGGATGTCATCACCCTCACAGTGTGTAACGTATGTACACGCACACACACAATCCATCTTTCTATCTCTATCTCCTCTTGTTGACTGGAAAACCAGATGAACGGAGTGTAGAGGGAAGAAGGCCAGCGTGCTGTTGGAAATTCCACAGATCAGTACATCAGAGGATGCTCAATTTATGAAACACATGCTCCTTCATTTTTGTGAGGTAGCATAAGCAAAGCTTACGGACAACTGAAAGTAAATGTGAGCAGAGTCAAATACTATTGAAAAAATTAGCCACATTTGAGGCTGGGCCTCATGACACAGTTTTAGTCTCCAGGTGCATGCAGTCAGTGAATCCGCCTTCCACTCTGCAGAATAAACTGAGCTCCCACGTGTGCCATCTCCATGCCCACACAGAGACCTCCACCTGCACAATGGCCAAGCTCCACCTCATTTCCCACATGACTTGTGGGGCTTCTTCTGGGCACTGTTTTTTTGAGACAGGGTCTCACTCTGTAGTTGAGACTGCCCTGGAACTCACTATGTAGCCCAGGCTGGTCTCAAACTCACAGTGATCATCCTGCCTCAGCCTCCCGAGTGCTGGGATTATAAACCACACCCGGTTTGGCCATTGTTTTATTAGTAAAGCTCTTGACCTATTTTTAAATGCTTGCTCTTTACTTATTCCTTCCCAGCAGCCATAAGTATGTGTAAAATTATGACTGACTGAATGAATGAATAAATGAATTAATAAATCAATTAAATGAGACACTTAATCTTGGAGCTTTATTTCTGGCTATAGGTTATTAAAATTTTCCAGTTATAGCCAGACTGCTAGAATGAATATTCTATGACTATTTTTGCTTCCTTACATTTCCTTGATTTTTTTTAACCCACTACAACCTGGCTTTTTCCTTCTATATTTCTCTACAAAGACTACTTTGATAAATAACATCAATTCCTCATTTTCAGACCTTATTCACCTCTTAGCTGCATTTGACAGTCATCAGTTTTTCTAGAAATTCTCATCTAGGCTCTTCTGACACTATTTCTCCCTGATTATATACAGTTCTAATTATTTTTCCTGGTCTCTTCCATGGGCTTTTCTTCTTTGGTTCATTCCTCATGTTAGTTTCCAGGATAATCTTGCCTTGTTTTCTCTTGCTCCTTTCTCTACTACTGTGCCTGAAATCTCTGATACTACATAATAGAAAATGACAGTGTCCAAACTCTTCTCCAAACAGTATCCCCAACTTTGCTAACAGACACTTCCAATTGGACAATGTTGCACAGATTCAATATGTTTTAAAGTCAAGTCATTTTCTTTTCCATAAGCTCATCTCTGCCTTCTGAATTATTTTATTTCCTTTTGCATTACTTGGATAGTGATATTATCATCTGCACAGTCACCTAATTCAGAAGTATAAAAGGAAATTTATATTTCACTTCTTTCCATATCTTATGAATGCCAAAATTTTGTCAATTCCGTATTCTTAATGTCTCCACAGGCATCAGTGCTTCTCAGTCTATCTTGTCATTGCTGCATTGGCCCAAGCTCATCTGTCACCTCATGTAAATCCTTTTTTTTTTTTAGTTCCTTCATTACTCGTGGAATAAATAACTCCTTGGAGAGGCACAGAAGAACTTGTGTCTTGGTACACTCCCTTATTCTTAAACTCCTTTCCCCAAGTTCACTCTCCGGGTTTCTCATCCCCTCGTGTTTCCCACAGTACTGGCAAGATCCATACTTCTTTTCATCGCCCTGGAACGTCCTCCTTTCCACAGTCTGTTGTCTTCTTGAATGACACCTTCTCATTTTTTTCAAGACATGTCTCTATCATGAACTCCGCAATAATGAAAACAAACCCAAAATAATTGCTAAGCTTTTGCTACCTCAAGTGCAGTCAGTCCCCCGAGAACCATCCTGGTCAACCCGTGGGGACTTGTTAGAAATGCAGGACCTCGGGCCTTTCCCCAGGGATACTGAACCAGCTCTTCACCTGAAAATGATTCTCAGTCATAGCAAAATGTGCAACTGTAGGCACATGAAAGTTTGAGACATCCTGCTGTAGGAAGAAGTGGCTAAACCCACCTCCCCTATCGTGTACTTATTATGTGCCAGCTACTATGCATATTCTCATTTAATCCTTACAACACTCCACTGAAATAAATGTTATCATCTGCAACTTACAGACAATAAATAAAAGAACGTCAAGTTTCAATTATATGGCTACAAGGTTGAAACCACACCTAGTTCTGTGTGTTTAGTCCATATTCTTTTTTTTTTTTTTTGGTACCGGGAATTGAACTTGGGTCCTTGCGCTTGCAAGGCAGGCAGCCAAACCACTAAGCTAAATCCCCGGCCCAAGTACGTGTTCTTTGCTCATCCCACAATACTCTGTAATATAATGGAACTTAAGTCGTTTTCATGCCTACCTAGCTCTACCAGTGATATAACATGGTTCTAGCCCAGGGAAGTCTTACTAAATGAGCATTCTCTGTTCATGTGGATCAGCATCCTTATGGCAAACTTCAGCCGCACTCTGCCCTAGATTCAAAGCGTAGTATAAATAGCCCCAACTATGTGAGTTAAGAGAGGGCTGTAAGCAAGTCTCCTGTTCCAGTCTCTTCTTCCAGGAAATGTAGATGAAGAAGGTACCTCAAGGGGAATAAAAGGAAATGACCATGGCCTGCAGAGGGGCTTCCATGAGGCTTTCCAGGTGGAGGGGATGAGCAAAAGGCAAGGTCAGGCCTCTTGGCCTGATTGTGCTTTGTACTTCCGGTCAAGAAGATGAAGTATGGAGCACATCAGTTTTAGCTATGCATAATTTATCTCAAAGTTTAGTAAATCCCCCTTTGAAGTTTCTACTCTGTCTGGGGACACTAAAGGAAAAGGGTTTTATCCACAACCCGGACAAAACCAGTGCATCCTCAGGAAAATGTGGACACCAGACATGAGGGTGCCAGTGATCCTTAGTGGGAGGCTGGCGGAAGGACACAGGACAAAATCTGGCTAATGCTGGCATCAAGACAAACTGAATAGGCTTTTTCATGCAGTGCGCAACACAATTCATCTTTTGGTTTTGATTTTGTCATGGAAACTGATATTTGGTAAAAAAAAGAAAAAATTGTATAAAGAACTAGAAATGGTGGAGGCTGGGTATGATCAAATTTTTAATTCATTCCCCTGCCTGGAATTGCTTTCTGGGACACAGTGATAGACCCATTCAGCAGTTTTGAATATTTGGGGACATCAACAAGAAGACAATTTTTCTGTGTAGTTTATAGATATTAGTATGGCTACTTTCTTCTTCCGTGTGCTTTGAAATTTGATCATGACTGAGCTTTCAGAGTAGTAATTAAATCTCGCAGCGAGTCTTTTATGAGTGAGGTTTACATTTCTTCCCTCCTCAGCTTTCCTTTGTTATTACAAAGGCTCTCTCTCAGTTCACCGATGGACACATCCACAATGTGGCCCACCTTGGCTCTCCCACCTCTGACCCCCTCCAGCAGAAACCCTCCATCAGTTTCATCCGGGACATTCTCTTTACTTGTAACCAAACACATGGTGCTGATTTGTTGAAATTCTCTCCTCTCTTACAAGGCAGTCTGACTCCACAGAAAAGACTCTTAAGAGAAATTGTCTTATTTCTGCCTCTGCCCTTTCCTCTTTCCATGCACTTTACTTCCACACTCTGGAGGAAACACCACCTCCTCCGTTATGCCTCACCCACCAATTCCAGCCAATAGGCATCTCCTTTTCTGAGCTCTGATTCTATTAACTGCTCTGTGTCTTAGCACTTAATTTCCTATGAACCATGCTAATAAAATGGATATGGTGCTCCTGGCTAAATTTATCAAGTCAGACTTGGCTGGACTTCCTTCTGGCCAGAGGAATGAAATAACTTGTGGTAACAATTCATCTATTAGGGTTCAGTCTTGTTACTTAATCCACAACAGACCATGGGATTCTGAAGGGCAGGGACTCTGGTTTATTCTTCTCTATAGCCTCTGTGGTATCCAGCACAGGGCTGTTCACCTAGAAGCAAACCTCGAATTTATTTGGAATCTAAACACACTCTGCTCCAAACATTGTAGGGCAACTGAATGAATGTGTAGGTCAGGGAAGTTTCCTATGATGCGTGGAGAGGCCAGGAGTCTATTCTGTAGCAGGAATTATTATGTATGAACCTTCATGGCGTCCACACAGGGTAATTGTGATGGTGGCAACAGTGTCCCGACTTGGAATGGCAGAGTGTACAAAATGACAAAGTCTAGTCAGAGTAGGCACATGGCTGCTGGCTGCTCATTTGCTTGGATTGCACCTTTATAATAATTATGGCTTAGGAAAACCCTGAATGGGGATGGAAGTACCTTTGTCTTGGATTTATGTGGACTTCCTGGAGTGCTCTGCCGAAAAGGACTTAAAAATAGTTTCTGGGATCAGTAGGACAGAAGAACACCATAATTAACCAGCAACATGGCATGACAATAGTCTGTGTGTCAGCCCTGACCTTAATAATATGAAGTAATAAAGAAGTTCACGATAGATCTCTGCCCACAGAGATTTATGATTTGGCTGGAAAAATAATATATTCATCTTATAATTAGTGAACAAAATATTAGAGTGCTAAACTGGAGAACAGAGATGATGTTAAAGTAATATTTAAGGCTTAAAAACTTGTGTCGCAGTAATTACATAAATGCAAGGGGGAACATAGATGAAGGTGGGCTGAAAGTGTCAGGAAAAATTTATATAGGAGGCAAGCCTGAGCAGAGTCCTTCTTGGAGGAAGGAGGTTTAGACAGGTGCGGGGGAAGGAGAGAGATTGTACTCTCCAAGGAGTGAGGGTGGAATTAAACCAGAGTAAGAGAAATAATTGTGCCTCCACTGAAGAAATGTGTGAGGAGTGAAGAAATTCAGAGGATGACACATTGCCATGCTGATTACTCCAACCAGAGGCAGGGATTGGAGGGCAGGCGGTAGTTCTCTGAGCTCTGGTTGTCTGCCTGAAATTGGGTTCTCCAAAAGGAGCTCATACCTGTCTCCCCAGGAATCTTATCACAGGAGAGAAGATTGGAGGCTGATAGTATGTCCACACAGATTGTCGCCTATTCTTTTAGGACTGCTCTGAGACAAATGGTACTACCAGAGAGACTTTTATCTGCATAAAACAGCCGCTATTCACCATAAGTCCCTCCCCAACCCTTCCATAACTCACGCCTCTCCCTCCGCTAGGAACCTCAAGCCACTGTTTCCATAACTCAGGATCCTATGTTCGCTTATCTGACCCTCCTGAGTCTCACATTTTGTGAGAACCCTTTATGTAAATACATAATTTAAAAAATTTTCCCCGTTGACCTCTTTTATGTAAATTTACTCTGTAGCCTAGCCATGGAACCCTTTCCACCTTGGAAAGAGAGGTAAAGAAGCTGTTTTATTCCCCTATAGGAGTGACAGGACAGGATGCCATTATGAAAAGGGTAACATTTGACAAGGGACAGAGTAAGGAGACTTAGCTTATTTTAGTGATGAGAAATAACTCCATTGATCAGGTGTCCCAGGTTTCCTAAAGTGGAAAACAAAGTAAAAAAACCCAGAGTCCTTTGCCTTTGGCCCTTGCCTGGGTGCTATGCAGCTTGTGGTTGATAGCTTCACCTATAAGACAGCAGAGCCACCAGGAAAGGTCCAGACACTTGCAGAGTGTGTGTATGTGGGAGCCCAAGGCAAATCAGTCCCCTGAGAGCAGGCTGGGTACAGAAATCCATGCGAAGTGGGCAGGAGATGAAGTGAGCAAAAGAGTGCTTTTTCTATAGCCTGGTAAAAGTCTGAAGCCCGTTCCAAGAAAGACATTAATAACTGGATACCCAAAGAATTTTATCCTAAAAATATAGATTTTATATTCTCACAAGTTGGACGTGGTGAAACTACCCATAGGAACACATGATCTGTGCTTTCATATAGATGCTGTGAGACATTGAGAATTTCAGTGCCCAATAGATTACAGAGTACACTGTAGAAGAGTCTTTAAAGTAGACTCTAGTTCATACACAATTGGATGTGTACCAGACATTGTCTCTTCCTTTTATATCACCAGGCAAGCACTTTATTGACTTGTTAAGAGCCTTTTCCCTGGAGTCAGACTGCTTGGGTTTGACTCTCATTTGTGCTTCTGCAAGCACCTGCTTTGTGCTTCAGTTCTGCATCTGTGGTCTGCACTACCCAAGTGCCAGAGTTTCTGTAAGCCTTGAAATAGAAAACGTTCACAATGAGGCTCATGCATGCTAAGTACTAGAGTGTTAGCTATTATTTGTGATTAGATACAGCGAAGAAAGGCATGATTATAAGTTTGCATACTGTATCTTTGAAAGCAACTATTCCTGGATTGGAAACCACAGCATTAAATATTCTAAAAATAGCCTTCAAGTCTGAAAATTATCTAATTGAACACAACATGCTATTTATTTCCAAGATGTATGAAGAGCTCAACAATAGAATCAGAAAGCTCTTTTGACAACATTATCTGTAAAAATCAAAGTTCCATAATACCAAAGAAATAAATAAATGAAATGCTACATGTTGCAAGATTGGGAAAAATGGATTTTATCCCAATTTTTCACTTTATTTTTTTAAGACAGGGTCTTCCAGGCTAGTTCCAAACTTGCAATTTTCTCAGCCTCATAGTAGTCAATTTTTCATTTTCTAATAGACAGTAAAGGCGATAGTCCTGTTCTAGGACAATGATAGAAGGGAATTAACTTTCATTTAAAATTAATGTTCAATGACTACATTTGCCCCAGGTAAGTAGAAACAGTATATTTCATTGCCCAGGTTAGTTACCTAAGTCTTACTTAAGTTCTGTGTAGAAGATCATCATTTTTCTGTAAAAAGGGGATGTTAAAAACCTGCCATGCATTGGAAAAGAACCAATTTCTTTAAGCCTTGCATAAGAAACAATTCTAGCTGGCTGAGTAAAATTTCCCTTGCCAAAAACAATTAAAGAAAAATTGGAAAGGCTGCCATTTCAGGATAAATCATTAAGAGATTTTCAAGAGGATTAACATATTTTCAAATTGATTCTCTGCCACTGAACAGATGGATTTATGCTATGTAATATTTTAATATGACCTTTAATTAAATTACCCTAAGCAGTGTTCTTTTAAAATAAAGTTAATCAGTATTTTTATTCTAGTGATTCGATCATGTAAAATGTATTCTTGCCAGTTTGATTTCTTACTTTTGTTGAAGTAAACAGGAAAAGAACTTCCCAACAATTCAAGGGGAAGACTCAAGATTGGATATTTGTTATTTATGCAAACTGAGTTGAAAATTTGAGTGCCTGGGTCTTGTGCTGGACTTAGCAGAGCCTACACCACTGACCAGCTAATCATACTGGCTGTCTAGCTCTTGTGTTACTGTCCTCAACCTAGCTTTCACCAGGCAAATGGAATCTCATGGACACAGCTTGTAAGTCTGGGAAGACTTTCTGGAACACTAGGGCCCTTTTTGTCTTGTGTAGTCATTCTTTGAAAGGTAGCCACAGTTGCACAGTGGGACACAGGCCACTTGGAGTCCTGCTTTGTTCCCAGGAGAGGGAATCTCCTTTGGTTGTGCTCTCCAGTCTGTTAGCTCCTTCAGCAGCTGGAAAGTGGGTTGTTCCTTCTTTTGTTTGCCTTTCTTTCTTCTTTCACCCCTGCCCCCTACCTTAAACATTTTTCTGAGGGAACTATGATCCTTCGGGTTGTTTTACAAAGGCAACCTCTCAGGAGGTTCTGAAAAATATGCAAAAAAGGATATCATTCATTCTTTTTGGTTTAATTTTCACCTTCAGAATTTGAAAACAGTTGTGGAGGAAATTTAAAGAACATCTATTTTTGTATATTTGCAAGCACAATGCGGAGGGAAGGAGGAACATAAAACACCGAGAAGGAATCATAAGGACAAATACAAATAAAAAATCATTAAGTATACTCCACTTGAACAGCAGCAGAAGAATGCCTGAGTTCACATGTGTGTTTATGTATGCACCATGGGTCAGATGATGTCATCCAGTCTCAAAAGCTGCACGAAATAAAAACCTGGTGTAACCTATTTAATCAGTCAGGAAGTATAAATCTTCCCCATGTTCCACGGAGCACTGATATCGCATTGTATTTAAAAGAGAGGCTGTAGGACTATGGATTTTAGATAACCAACCAGGATCAGTCAACTGGTTGCTTGGGTCCATCAGTTCTGCTCTGTCCAAAAGGCCAAATATGGACAAACGTGGCTGTAGTTATATAATGTATCTGCTTTCTCTGCAAGTGGCCATTTTAGAAATGCTCTTCCATACTTGCTGTAGCTTTCTGAGGGGGTTACAAGAAACAGACTTTGTCTCTAAAGAGCATGGTACATGACCCTTGGTGTCTCATGGAGGCGGACCCTGAGAATGAATGCATTGATGGGCGCGTCTAGCTACCGTGCCATTTTGGTGTGCAGGACGATTCTACACTACTGTACGACAGCCCGCTAAGGTGGTTCTCCAGCCGAATTGTGTGCAGTGACTGTGTTTATCTTTGGAGCCCCTCTTCCTCCATGCTCCCTCCTTTGGCTGTCAACTTGTTCCTGAATGCAATCAGCCTGTGATAATGGTGGCAATGGATGAATGGCTTAGAAAAGTCCGGGCAAAGTTTATTTCATCATAAAGGAAAACACCTGATAATGGGAAAAACCTTCCCTACTTTTTGATAGGGAAAAGAATAAGTCAATCAACAACCAAAAAACATCTGCTTTGCACCTGCCTTGTGCCTGACCCTGTGGGAAGCACCATGGGTTATAAAAAGCGGAAGGTCTAGCTCTGCTATAGGACATACAATGTATGTGTGGACAAAAGCACCCTCAGTGAAGTGATAACAGGCAGTGCAAACCCACATGAGAGAAATGCAAACAGTACAGGCCCCAAGTGCCAAAGGAGTGGTGACTAAATGATGGGTTCCCACAGCTGCTTAATGAGATGAGATCAGAATAGGGATCAACCGATTATCATCGCATCAGAAAAAAAAAAAAAGCAAAGCCGTAACATTCCATGGACACAGGAAAGAAAACACAGAGCACTACAGGGAGGTAACGACCATTTTATTAATATTAAAATTTCAGTAAGAATATTTTTCTCCTTTTCTTTTAAAAATAGAATTATTTTAACTACTTCTATAGACTAAATTCATTGTGGCATTTAAACATGGAGGAAACAAAAGAATGGGGTTAAAACTTCAATATGAAATCTATTAGATAAAGAAGATTCCTTTATGAAAGGCTTCTAAAGTTGTCTTAGATTTCTTAAATCAATCTGTAGCACATAATCAGTAAAACCGTATCATTCAAACAGAAAGATCATAACTTAGAAACTCACCCTTAAGCAGCTGTATCCTATTATGGGCTGTAACTTAACACATGAGTTTCAGAAGTTGTTAAAATTGAGTTCAGGCTAACAAATCTGAGCTGTTAAACAAAAAAATCCTCTACCAAGATGAGGCAGCAGTCCATGAAGAGTTCCCAGACTGATCTTAGGGGATAGATGTCTATCATCTTTCATCTTGGCCTATTAAATCTTATTTGTATGTGACAAGCAATTATATTAGGACAGATTTGGTCCTTAAGTGATGAAGGAGCCACATATATATATTTTTCTATTTTGAAAAATTTTCCTCTGGGGCTGAGACATTCAGTATTTAAACTCCGTCAAATGATTATTTACTGGTAAAATAAGGTAATAGGCCTTTTGGCTGATAGCTCAGCTGATATCTACATATTTTTCTTAGTATAAATTCAAATAAAAATAGTTGTGTCTTGTATTAAATAAGCTAAAGTTGGCCTTTGAATAGGTTTGGAAAAAACAGATATTCTAAGTTTAAAGCTACAATTTCAGGGTTTAAGCCATTGCAGTTAAAATGCAGTTGCTATTATAAAATGAGGTAGCGAGTTGGAGTTTGTGTTGTTTCTGGACAACTGTACTCTTTCAGGCACAATTTATATGGTGGGATGCAATGCAGTACATATAGGGATTTTACTGCACAAGGAACTTCATCCCTTTCATCCTACCCCATTCCTTTGTGAAATGTGAAAACTATAAATGTATCATCAAATTTATAGATTTCAAGTAACTACAGTAAAAACCATGGGTTGGAAAAAATACTTGACTCTTAAGGATTTTTGTTCTCTTATGCAACATAGAGCCAGATTCATGATTACTAAGATGTTTTCAATAGCCCTATCATTTGGTCCCACTTTTCCAAAGGATAAAAATATACTCTTTGAAGTAAAGCATTCACCTATCTGGTATTAATAAACTTCTCATGCAGAAAAATGTTTCCCCGACTAAAAGGGTTAATGTACTTCAAATATGTGAGAATTTTCTTCTGGTTGAGCAACATTAATAAAGGTTTTTACCTAACCTTTTCATTATAAAATTTGGTAAAAAATAGTAGTGTAAGCTAATATGGCAGTTCTAAAGTCAGTGTTAGAAACTGACTCATTTTTGTGGCTGCAATGACAATTACTGCAATGACAAACTTTCAAACAATCGTTTTTAGAACATGTGTCTTGATTTCGGTCTCTAATCAGTGAAAGTGTTTTCTCCCCATAGGCAAGTTTGACATGCACAAATCTTACATAGTATCTCAGCTGGCAAGTGGCAATTTCCCCTAACTTAGGTATCAGGAAGTGTACCTCCAACAGATGTCAACATAAACTTTTCCCAAACTTTTTCCTAAGGGCATAAAGTTCTAGAACTAATCTAGGACCGTGGTTAGTTAGCTTCAGTGTTTCGTGATTGCCTACACGTTAGCAAGACCCAACCTCCCGCCTCTGCCTGCCTCTGACTTCCTGGGCACGTGCTTACTGGACTGCCTTTAGATAAGCTGTTTCCTCTCCTCAAAAACACCCTTCCCCGCTCCACTTTCCATCACCTTTCTGCTTGGATGTGACTACTTCACAGGCTCCCTCCAGATGCCCCAACGGCAGGGTCTAGAGAGGACTGGGGAGACAGAATTCATATCCTGCCTTCATCCTTTACTAGCTGTGTGAATTTGGCAGATCACCTTAGCCTCCATGAGCTTCAGTACCCTTCCCTAGAAAGTGCAGTAGTACCTACATTACAGGGTTGCTGGGAGGAAGGTTTTTAGCCCAGTGCCTGTCACAGATAAGGCCTTGATATCCTAGTGCTACTGTTAAATAGAAGGAAGAGCCTAAGGATGGCAGGTAAGCTTATGATGCTCTTGTAATTTGAAAACCTAAGGTGTACGTGAGGATTTGAAAGCCCAGCCGTCTTGAATTCATGCTTTCTTTTGAGAAAGTATGTGTGAAACTGTCAAGCAGTGGCAAACAAGCAGCAGGTTCACAGGCCACTTTGAGAGTGAATGGGGCTGCTTTTGCTACCACCCGTCTTTGGTTGTAGTGCATGAAAACTGAATGAAAAGAAACTGACTATTGCACAGAGCTGAGAATAAAAGGCAGCACGGATATATGACATAATTTCTCTGCATAGAGGTGCTGTCTGATACCGTGGAACTATCCAGTGCTACTTGTTACAGAGCACATACATTTATGTGGTGCAGAGTAGCCCAGTGTCAGCCTAGATAAACTTCAATTGAGAGCTCACCTTCTTTAAAACCTCTTTTCATTATTTTTTATTTGAAATGTGAAATAGAGAAGTAAAGAAGAACAAAAAGTGTTATGGAATTCATTTCCTCAGGAAAGAAATTTTTTTTTAAAATCGCAACTATTGTCAGACAAACACCTTATGTAAAATAAAATGATACATTTAACATTGCAAAATGTAAAGCACTATTTGATGGGCTTCTCTGGCTGACAAAAGCATTTGAAGTTTATTTCTTTAAATGAACGTAGCATTCCTACGTACATCTGTCTCCAACCAGAAAACTCTCTGAGGACTTTTTCTGACTAAAAGAGAAAATTCAGTTACTATTGAATGTTTTTAAGTAGATTAAAAGCCAAATGAGGGCAACAAATGAATCAAATGACCATTTATGCTTCCTGCATTATGTGCATCCAAAAAGTAGAGTAAATGCTGCCTTTGCATTCACATACGAGGAATTTAGCAAAAGCCTGAATGTCTGCCCTTCCTCCTCCTCCTCCTAATGCTCCTTTGTTCAACTAGGCTGGGTTTTAAAACTCTTGGATCAGCTTTTCATCTTGCAGGAAAGCAAGGTAGCAATTTTTCTTAAGTAATTGGCAGTGATGCGTTCAAGAGCTCAGTCCCTCTGGCAGAAAGACTCAGGGGGGGGTGGTCGCGGGGAGGAGTCACAAGTGAGCAGGAGGAGAAGAGCCTCTTAAAACCTGCCATTGCAAGCCAGTGGCAGCAGGAGTGTGGTGGCAGCAACCTGTGGGTGTGCCAGGGAGGCCCACGTGCCGAGCTCTGGCACGCGGAGCACCACGGGTTGCCAGGGCACGGCTGAGCCCTCAGACTTTTGATGTTCAGCCCTGGAAAGTTAGTAAACCCATCCCCACTTATTCCACAAGGACGGTGAGTAGTTGGCTGTGTTTCAATGTTATGAAAACTCCTGGTAGAGAAATTTGCCATTTGACTTACTTTCATTTATTCATTTTTCAGATTAGAAAAGCCACAGGGGAAAGGAACAGCAGATTAAAATTCACACCAGTTAAGTCAGGCAAGTAGGTGCAGAGTGGCAGTCCAGAGAAAGTCCACGGTGCTATGTTGTCAAATTTAGGTTCTATGTTAATGAGAGAAATATATAAAAGGGAACACATTTTTTTGTTTTTTCCATATAAAAGAATGCCTGAAAAGGTCTGGGTGACAGAATTTCATGTATGCTTTATTATTTTCCTCTTTAAAACTTCTATTCTCTCTTCTAAATTGTACAAAACTGCTGAAACTTAGTGCAGCTGAAAAGATGGGCCAGACAGTTTCAGATTTAAACTTCATAAATTTACAGGGAGCTCAAAGCAAAATCTTTCCTCTAGTTCTTTTTACTCCTTCTACGCTCCGAACTCTCAGCCTAAGTTCCCTGGTCCTATACAATTTATCCAAAGCCATGGGCAGCCCAAGAGCCCTTTTATCTTTCACTAGGAATTCAGCGCTATTGTAGGAGAGAGACATTCTTTCCTTCTCCTCTCACTTAAAGAAACATACCAAGCCTTGGACTCCAGGCTAGTCTAGGGGATAGAGTGATTTTTATTAGTTCTAACATAGCTATTGACAGATGCTTAACGACAATATTAAAAAAAAAGAAGAAGAAAGAAAGAAAAAGCTTTCACTTTATGCCTTAGAGGGCACATTGGTTACAATTTAATTTCACAAGAGGAAAAATTTATAGAAGTGGCCCAGCATTCCTCTTTCTTCATCATACATATGAGATGCATAAAGTAAAAGGACATCTGGAAAGGAATGTTATTCAGTAATCAGAAAGCAAAAATCCAAACCACTGATGTTTTGATGGAGACAAACATAACTAGATTCACAAGGAGGAAAGCTGTAACCTATTGAAGTTTAAAAAAAAATCCATATGCATTTTACCTTTTGGGCAGTTCCAGAGCAAAGTTCTATTTCAGAAGCCCTTTGTAATATGAAACCCACTGTAGATAAGATACAATGAGAAGATAGTCTGCTTTGGAGCAGCAGGCAATCAAATTGGTTCCAGAAATGAAGTTATGTGACAAATGGTTTAATAGAATTGGAATGCTTGATTGAATTTTTTCATAATCATTTTAAAAAATATTTTCAATGTTTGTTGTAACAAAGGGGTATAGTGGTGGGTGGGGAGTGTGCTGGGACTGGGAGCATCTCGTTTTATTGGTCTTTTAACTCAAGTGTTAAAATAATTGGTTTTCAAAACTTAAAATTTTCAGATGAACACAATACTTTATTTGCCATAATGACCATGTATGGTGGAGGATTAAAGAGGTTAACAAATGGAGATATATTTTTATTATCATTTCCAAGTTATTTTTAGTTTTTATCTGAGTTCCAGTTAGCCTGGCTTTCTTTAAAAATCATCTGGAAAAGTTCATTAAAACTTGGCGGGGTTTTTATTTTAGACGGGAGCTCTAAACAGCAAGACGTATGACTGCGAAATAACCCAGCGTCTCATGCCCGTAGGTGAAATGAAATCATTTATCTGACTGAAGTCAGGAACAAGTTAAATATCACTTAGACCACAGCACACGACCACAGAGATTTAGAAGAAATCATACTTAAATAGGATATGACTAGACAGGACAATTTTCTAAAAAGTCAAAAAACTTTTCCCCTCTTTTACTTACAGTCTTTGAAGACTACAGCCGGGTCTCTGTGAGGCAAGACTTGGGCAATGATGTGTCGCAGAGATTCCAAGGTTCTGTCCATCTCGGGTCTGCCTGTGTGTGCCTGCTGCACAGAGTGTCCTCATGCCTGAATTCTTGCAGTCCTGGACTGAATTTGTGCAGCTCATTGATGCACTGGATTACCAAAGAATCCCTTTTAACATCTGCCAATCAGACATTTCCCAGAATCTAAAGACCCCTCAGGGGGCCCTCCTCGCAGGCTCACTTATCTTTGTTGTAGGCTGAGCTAATTAGCTCGAAAGGCTGGCTGACAGGCGGGTTCCCATTGCTTCCTTCTGTTAAACACACCCACCTACAGGCTAGCTGGGGAAGCTCGCTAATCATGGGAACACATTTCCTCTCCAACCAGATTTTGCCTGAATGTTAGGCAGCTTTTTCACTTGGATATTTTCTGTTCATCTTCAGTGGTGCTGCCCCAAGAATATAGAATCAAGACACTTATTTGTCAAGGAAATTTCCTCAGTAATATTGGGATAGCACAGGACTACGAGCAATATGTGATCATTATAATCAACAGGATCTAAATTCTCCTTTGGTAAGGAGTATTACAAAGATTGTGGTTGTAGCCAGATTGTGTTTTGTATCTGATTTCAGGGTCATTTCTTCTGGAAGCTACGGTTTAGTCCCCTCCTCCCCATTTCTACTCAAAATATTGTCACTTCTGATGGGTAGTGGCAGCAAAACCTAGTGGACTGTTTTACAGCTTGCCTGGGAACATTTATTTCTGTTTATCCTTCACAGCAAATCATTCCTAGGGTTGACTTTAATTAATTCTGATATCATTCACTTCATTTCATGATAATTCTTTCTGATAAAATTTTCAGAAAAGATCTTAGGAAACAGATATTCTTTTTTCTCTATGATCTCTAATAATTTTTAAAATGATCTTTGGACTGGAGACAAGTCATGTGATTTGATTTCAATAATAAGGAATTATATGGTTAAAATAACTGATTTTAATAATTGCAAGTTATGCTATTTGTTGAAAGTTGTGGTGGACTTTTACATTTTTAATTTGAAATGTCTTTACATGACAGCCAGGCACAATGGCATACACCTGTAATTTCAGCACTCTAGAAGGCTAAGGCAGGAAGGTTACAAGTTTTAGCCCAGCCTGTCTCAAGATAAAAAAAAAAAAAAAGAAAAGGAAAATAGTTGGATGTAGCTCAATGCCAAAGTCATAAATTCAATCACCAGTACCACTCCCTCCAAAAAAAATTGCATAGTAGCACAACTGTTTTCCAATTTTTCATATTCCGCCATTATGTTTTGTGTGTGTGTGTGTGTGTGTGTGTGTGTGTGTGTGTGTGTGTGTGTGTGTTTCTTCCTGGCGATTAAACCCAGGGCTGTTGCACTGAGCTACATCCCTAACCCTTTTAAAAATGTAGTTTGAGACCAAGTTTGCTAAGTTGCCCAGATGGGCCTCCAACTTGCAATCCTCTTGCCTTGGCCTTCTAGATTGTTGGGATTATAGATGCATGCCACCACGCCGTGTTCATTGTTGTATTTTAGGACCAACTGAAACAAGTCCTTTAAGAACCATAGGAAAATAAAATATTCTTCATGAGATGCGTTTCTTCAGGTACTTGGTAGAATGGTAGGTTTAATAAAAAAGGCCTGGGGCTATAGTAACTAGTTCTTATAAAAATGAGTATTGCCTGGCAGAGGTCTGTAGTTCAGTGTGGACCACACAAAATACAAACATAGGACTGGCTCAGGGTATGCAGACGTTGACTGAGAATGAATATATATATATATATAGTACTGTATCATTTAAATCAGTAAATGAGCATTTCTATGGGCTTAAATGGAATGCTCTAGCACTTATAAATATTTTGGTTCCATAATGTGGTGGATGGAACAATGCATTTGGGACTAACAAGATCTAGGGTTTGACTTTGCTGTCTGGATGGCCTTGATAAGCCACTCATCTCTGGGCTCATGGTTCTTATTCATGAGTTAAACTGGATGTGCCTTTTGGTTCTAGCACATATGATTCCATGGCTGTACTACAAATGAGGACAGATATTATAACAGACTTTCCAGTTTTCTGGAGTCACTTACTTACTTTTTAAAAAGTGGGATTGATTTTTAAACAGAACTCTTCTGTTCTTACTGCTAACCTCATATCCATTGATAACTCAGAGGCAAATCAATATAATGAATTGAAAGATTCTCACTGGTGATGCAACTATAGCGAAAGGTAAGAATTTATTAAGAAATCCCATCTTTCAGCTTCATAAGATTTTTTCTAAAGAAAACAGAACTATGAGCATCTTCATAGAGAGTCCTGAAAGAGCTTGCCAGACAAGTTTATATAAAATCGTGATCTTTAACGGCTAACACCTAATGAAAGTAGCAATTCTAACAAAGATCAATTGTACAACTTTTCAGCTAGATAACACAGTTCTTTCATTAAACCCAATCTTTTAATTAAAAAGTTTCTTAAACTTTGCTTGTGCATTTCTTCCTTGAATGTTCATAAGGTCTTCTTACCTTTAAGTGCTGTTGTAATACAGAATCAAAACAAAACAAAACAAAAACGACATGATGTTTTTACTATTTGTTTTCTTTGATATAAAAAGCAACTGAAGGAAATGGAAGAGCCTGATAAAACCATATTTTAATACAGATTTCATTGTAAACACCAACCATCTGAAGGCGAACATCAAAGACAAAAAGTATTAAAACAAGGGTAGACGACTATGGTAAAACCAAAATGGTGTTCTTACAAATCCTCTTAGAATACTAATTCAAAGGGTGAGAACGGGCATCAGCTGACTTCAAACTGGTCAAAATTTACACCCAGGGATAAAGAAGGAAGGCTCAATGCAGCAGCATGCTTACCAAGCTTCCAGAGAATGTAGAATTATCTGAGAAGATGAAAAGTTGAAGTGGTACACATTGCACTATTTCATGCCTAGTGCAACAGTGAAAGTATTTGGAGGCAATTTGTCTGATAAGAAAATTTCATTCCTGCCGTTCAGTAACATGTTTGTTTTTCTACTGCTCCTTACAGTCATAGATACAATAAGAAGGAGGAAGCCACCAAGAAAGCATAGAAATGTAAGAAAAATCATCTTTAAAACAAGAAGGAATCCCCTGGTCAGGCCATAATATGCTCCACTCTAGAGGAAGAAACCAAAGCTGGTGAGGCAGGAGAATGGGCCTGTATCCTGCAGTTGAGGTTAGTGAGGCCCCAAATCCCAAAAGATCTGAAGTCAAGGCCTGTAGCCTCCAAAGAAACGGCATGCAGCATCCGAGCCTGAGCTGACTTTCACTTCTCATCCTAGGTCCGGGATGGACTGAGGGAGGCCCCTGACTGCGATTTCAGAAGAGTATCTTCCTGGAAACAATTTCCTCACTTATTTATGCCTTCTTAAAAGTTTACAATTTAAGATAAAATAGATAATATGAAAGGAACAAAGGCCATGCAGATAAAAATGTTAGTATGGAGAGTAAATACTTTCTAGAAACAATGGGAAATGACTGGCAGGACTTCCGTCCAGGTTTTAGGAGAGATGGATGGAAAGACCTGGAGGGGCTCGACGTGGCATTGGCAACAGTGGGTCCAAGCTGCCTTCCAGAATGTTTGTAAGGGGGAGGGGAGGGGGAGCAGAAGTAGCCACACCTCGAAAAATCTGACTTTTTCTACAACTACAACTACAACTGATGACTGCTTTGTGTCAGCTTTATTTAGCCTCAACTAGAAAGAGTAGGTGGAGTGAACGACTGTGTCAACTATGTTTACTATCAACTGGGAATAAACAAGTTAAAGGGATGAATGAGTTAAAGTGAGCAAGTGAAAGTGTTCATTTACTTACTGTCTACTGGGAAGAACCCTATGAGATGTTTGAGTTAAGCTATTTAAGAGCGGGTCAGTTGGAAAGGCAACTATAGAAGACTTCTTTACAAAAATTTAAAAACAAAAGTAACAGAACTTTATCCAAGAATTTTGCTCATATTTCACTACATCCTCAATAAGGAGTAATCCAAAAGAGAAGTATTCTGTTGAAATACATGAAAAATATTTAGAGGCATGATTAATAGCCCATCTACAAGTTAGGGGACTGTAACTTTCTTGATTTTTATAGAAAACTATGAAAAAAGCACTAGAAAATGGCCCCTTATCTTTGCCAGTCAAAGCTCAAAACCAGAAAACACAGTGAAAATATCCCTCTCATTTACCTAAGCCTCTGATCAGCATACATTGACATACATGGCATATGTTTGTGGGCCTTGCATAAATCCATCTTATCGAGATGATCTTAGGTAACAAATTATCCAACCCTGCAATGGCATTTAGTCTTAAGGAGAAGCATAACTGCTTCTTCGAAGTTCTGTTGGGGAAACAGATATCATGGGGGGAGGTTTTGCTCCTTCACACAAACCATGGGAAATGACTGACAGGAAGTCCTTTCAGATTCTTTGGGAGATGGGTAGAAGGCACTGGAACAACTAAATGTGGGATTGACAAAGAAGGGTCAAAGCTTCATTCAAGAGCGTTTCTGAGAGTGTGGGAGAGAGTGATAAATTCAGAATTGCAGCTGGGAGAATTTGGATGTTCTAATTTATAAGATTGGGGATAATGATATCAAGGCTTTTAGTCATTAGATATGTGTTCATGAAAACTAAACTGGTACTTTAACTGCAGGTGGGTGACTTCCCTCATAATATATATTTTGAAAGGGACAGGTTTTAAGTCTTCGGTTTGAATTTGGGGTGGATTTTGTCAGTGGCTTTTACAACAACATTTTCTTTCATAAAGATTATTCTAATTATTTGTCTACCTTCTGTTGTTTCAGACATCTCCCTGCAGAATAGGAATTTATATTGTTGGCTATTCAGATAAAAACTTTATACAAGATGTGGCTATGAAGTGATCAGACTGATCCTAAAAGAAGCATCTGTACTGCAGAGTCTCTGGGCTATTCCTCAAATGAAGACAATGAGGTCTGCTTATACAAGTGCGCTAGGGGTGAGACACACTGCTTACTGGTTAAAAGAATGGCCTTTTTTATTCTTTAAAGTCACATTCTGGAGGTATGAGTCATATAGAATGCTTGAGTCTTTGCAGAAATAATGAGCATATTAAAATGAATATATAGACTAAGAAAAAACGTATTAGGTTAGAACAAACCTAGGGAGAATGTTTATTGGTTATAAACAAACGACTTAAGCCCGAGATTAGTTGATGATGTTAGATTCCAGCAACCAGTAATTTCACAACTCCATATATTTTAGACGAAACTTCCTGTAAAGAGTGCATCGTCAGTGTGCTCTTAATTCAATTCCAGCTACATTTATGGATATGCTTACATTAAGATAAAAGCCTTGTGCCCATGCATTTCACACTGTAAACTATAATTTCCACTTCACTTCCTATGCAGTCTCAATGAGAGCTCTGTGCTTAGTGTGCATTCTGCTGACAGAGAAGAATCATTATTTCTTTCTAAAACTTGTTTAAAGAAGAGGGAATAGGAAACTACATGGCAAGGAGGCCTATTTTTGAATAAGCTCAAAACTGGAGAAAGACCAAGTCATAGAATAATAAATTCTGATTCTCTCAAAGTACCTCTGTAGCTTTGTGCTCTTTCGACACTGTCCCCTCCTTAAAAAATACCCATAAGTATTCCTACCAAAGGCATTAGTCTACTGAGACTGGATTTCTTGGGTGTGTAATTGGTAGTTTTACTACAGAAAAAAACTTTCTTTCCTAAAAAAAAATGAGGAAACTTGTAGAAATCTTGTTGTGAAGACTGTCTCTTCTCATACCACCAGAGTACCAGGAAGACAAGTCCAATTTTGTGGAACTTAGTGGCTTTGCAGGAGAGAACTCCAGCATCTACACCTAAAAATGTTAGCTTTCCTGCCATTCACCTTTTCATCAGTTTAGTTTAATCTTTCCCTTCTACTGTGTTCCAAACTTATTCACTGTAACTTTGGGCAAGTAATTTCACATCTAAAGATGTTTTCTCCTCTCTTTAATAATAAAAAAAAAATAGAGAATCTCAGTAATTAGTATAATAAAATAGATTCCATTACAGACTGTCTCTACCTTAATACAAAGGCTACTGACTAGGCAACCTTTTAAATTCTAGTCATTCCCTCCAACCCACTCTAAAATTGATAAATTTCCTAAGCTTAGCTCTCCTCAGTGCTACCAGGGTCTTAGGTAGAATTTACTTTGTATTGTCAAGTAGTTATGAAACAGCTACCAGTGGACAAATTGAGCATGTTTCACTAAGTTGAAGAATGAAATCATGGACAAAAAGGAAGTTAGAAGAGTGTTTATTAGAAGCAAGAAGAAAAATAGTTCCTGGTGGGTGTGCAGGAGGGGTCCCGGAAGTGACATTCTGGAGTGTTTTGTTTTATCTTATATGGATAAATAAAAGTGGGGACTTGTTTAGTTACCTAGTGATCACCTACCACAGAAAGCTCTGTGGGTTTAGAATGACCAGTTGGGGCACAGGCTTCATAATGTAGAATTTAAAGAAAATGAGCTACTGAGTTCAAAGGAAACAGGTTATTCTGCATTTCTAAGTCTCTTAAAGTCAGACCAGAGGTAGGGATGAGTTGTTAACTAAGTATATTCTATCTAAGCAGTTTTCTTTACTGAGTTGGGGTTCTTAGCTCTTTATTCCTTTTCCTGTGTTTGCATTTATTACATTTCTAAGTTTGACTGTGTGGCTTGAATTAGCTCTTAACTCCGTGTATGTGCTATTTCCTTTGTAACCAGCCGACTGTATCTTAGGCTGGCTACTTATAAGCCAGCAAACTAAACAATCTTTTACAATTTTTCTGTGGGTTTATTCCCATCTTTCTGAATAGCATGGAGACAGTCAGTAAAGATTGGACCTTAAAAGCCTGTGTTTTTGTGTGGGGAGGTATGAAATGGAAAATCCTGTGTACTCTTTCCCCTGATAACCACATACTACCAAAGAGTTGGAAAACTGATGTGTGAGCAATATGCAGTTTTCTTCTTAGTCTAGGCTAAGTTTTTGTCAACAGCAGGATTATAAGCGAGGTTTGTTTTGTTAATTTTTAATTCATTTCAAGTGGTTGATTACAAAAATGTAACTCCCACCCCTTTTTAGGTAAGCATATGTAGTGATGTTTCAATTACTTCAAGGAATGGAATCTGTAATTATTTCATTCTAAATGTATATAAAGTGTTAATTTTGGTTATCGTACATGAGTTTGCACCATTTCTCAGATGTGATGTGTACTATCACTTTTACCTTTTTCTCTTTGGCCCAAGTTTGCTTTTCTAAACTGGTTTCTTCCATACCTGTTTACCCCAAACTTTGCAAATAAACTTTTGTCACTGTTTAAAAAAAGTGTTAATTTTAATGTCATCCTTATTTACATGAAGGTAAAAGCTTAGGCCTTATAACAATGTAATAATATTGGCAAATGAGAGTTTTCTTTAAAAGAGTTGTACAGCTGGGCGTGGTGGCACACACCTGTAATCCCAGCACTTGGGAGGTTGAGGCAGGAGGATCACTGTGAGTTTGAGACCAGCCTGGGCTGCATAGTGAGTTCCAGATCAGTCTCAACTACATAGTGAGGCCCTGTCTCAACTCCCGCCCCCCAAAAAAGAGTTCTACATCTTGGAGTGATGCCCAAACTACTGGTTATAACACAACTGAGCAATTCATGGTTGTTACGAACTTCTATCACTGCCAGTCTCCTTACACAGTGAGGTAAGAGACTCTAGTACTTTATAAAGCCAGCCAAAGGCAAACTAAGATATAGTCTGATGCTGTCTGGATGGTTTGTGGCTAGATGAAGAACAATGGATGGTAACCCTTTACCCACCCAGAGTACGGCTCATGTGATCCCTCAGGAAGAAGTCTACCTGAAAACCTAATGAACTCATTTCTCTGTTCTTCTCAAGTGACAGATAAACCTGGAGGGCAGCATCAATAGGGCTGTTCACCTGGGCAGAGGTGGGTCACTCTGGCCATGACCTGGGAGGGGTGCATCTCCCTTCCTGGCATCTGTTAAACTCTGCTTCCTGGTTGCCATAAATTGCTTTCTTGCTCCATGACAGGCCCTTCCGCCATGCTGCTTCTGCCTTGGAGACAGCTGACGATGGATGGAAACCTCAGCGAACTGTGAGCCACAATAAACCTCTTCTCAAGTTGTAGGTCCTGGGTGTTGTGTCTTGGCAATGAGGAAAGTGACTAAGACTGGAACCTTCCTTTTTGGACCCTTACGAAGTGATGTTACTTTACTAAACATGTAGTACACATCAGACACTGAGTTATTTCATTTCCTCTTCACAACAAGCCTATGATGTACTGGGCCATGTTCTCATTTTACAAATTGGAAGTGAGGTTAGAGAAGCTACAGAAGATACATGAGGATTAAATGGTTAAGACAGGATTCAAATTTATAACTCCTGGGCTCACATATCTTGAGGTGCTGTGGATGTAACCTAGGGTCCTAAGCATCCTCAAGGCCCAGCCCCCATGGGGTTTAAAATCACAATATACAGCTTTGATACATTTAGAGCATACTTAAATTTTGTTCTTCCTCATAGTTCACTATGGATATTTTAAAATGTGCGGGTTGTCTGATAGGGAAAATTATCTAACTTCTAATTATTACTCCAAAACATCTTTTCAAACTAACACAACTCACACAAAAAAAATTCTTAAACATATCACTTATTACTAAATATGCAGTAGCTAGAAGTAATCTTTTTCCAAACAAGCCCATTTCAGATCTGATTTGTGTTGTGGCCCTCATGAAATAGCAAGCTATTAAGACTAAGGCCCATGCATAGTTGCTTTCTGTCTCTCCAAATGTAACAAGCTTTTTATGTAGTCCGTACCCACAAGTTGATTTGGTCAACTGAGTGAAGCCAAGTAGGATGAGATCATAATCATTTTATTTCCATTTTGCTTTCAACACTCTGAATGTAAGAAAATGTGTTCCAAAATAAACATTCTGTGGTTCAATTAAGCGTTTAAAACATTAAAGCCTACAGTTCAAGTTATAAAATGCTCACAGTATAAAAATGAATATTTGAACTAAAATTCAAAGTAGGTCCATATCTATATAAACACTTCCAAAAGCAGCTTAATTTCATATAAACGGAATGACTTTCTTGTACATATACAAATGAATTTATTACATAATTACAACACAAACATACAGGAGAATTAATTTTGCAAAGGTGAAAGAGAACCTAATGCCTTTATCCATCATGGGAAACCACCTACAGTATTCCCAGATACATCATAATCACAAAAGCAGCCATGTAAGGACATCCCATGGATGACACTGCCACCTAGTGGCCATTTTTCTCTACAGGCGCTCACTCTCTACTGGTATACTTAGGGATGCTGAAGACTTGATCACCATCCAATCATATACTTACCCATCTTCATATCTCATCGAATCATAAAGTCCTTAAGGAAGAGACCATCACTTACTAATTTTATTGCCTGCAGTAAGTACTTGTTAATGCAGAGGTGAAAACATGTTCTGGACTTATCCGTGTAAGAAAATGAGAAAGAACATTTCACTCCTCACTCCTTCTGCCCCTTTCGGCCTCTAACTCTCTCTCTTCTGCTCAGGCCTGCATAAAAGCTGCCAACTGTAAAAACCACAGCCGGACTATGTCAAGTTTCTGTTCCTGTGACCACACTGGCGAGGTAAGTGGCACCAAGGAGATTACAGGGAACCCGTTAACTGAAGCAAATTATGCATTATTAAATTTATTATTTCTAAAGACGAAAAAAAAAGTTAACTTTCCCAATTAAAAGGAACTGAGTTGGTAGCAGAATTTCAGAAAGACAAATGCCATTATAATTATCATTCTGATAGTTAACACTTTATTGAGTGCTTATAATGTACTAGGCACTGGTCTTATGGCTTTAGGTGCATTATCTTATATAGTGCTTAAAACAACTGTACAAAGTAGTTATGAATCCTATTTTAACAGTTAGAAAAGTTAGGCAGGAAAGAGGAAAAGAGATATAAACCTTACTTTAAGTTGTTTCCACTATTAAGTGAAAAAGCTGGAATTTGAACCCAGGTAATTTATCTGTTCTTGGCAGGGAACTAAAACAACAGAAAAGGTGATAATTGAGTTTTTAGAAATACGCAAATACTCCCAATAAAGTATTTTTGGAAAAAAAATTTAATAGATTTACCTGTTCTCTACATTACTCTAAAAATTGATTCTTTACTGAATTACAGTAAGTATTCTCTGGAAGACATTTTTTGCTGGACACAACAATACACCTTATCCACAACTTAAAGGAGAAGTTTCGTTTCAAACTTAGTTTCAGATTTTTCAGTCCCTGGTAATTAGGCTCAGGAATATCATGGTGCAAGGGTCTAGAAGAGCAAAGGTGTTTAGCTCATGGAGGTCGAGGAGCAGAGCGGAGGAACAGGGCCAAAGAAGGGGTAAGTGGCCAGATATAGGACCATGACCCAGGTCATGTTTTCATGGATCACTCAGACACACCCAAAAGTCTGCCTCACCAATCTCCTGCGGTTCCCAAACCAATCCAGTTGACCCAGTCAAGCTTATTCCACCCCATCAACTTGACAACAGCCTCTTTAACCCATATATAATCTCTAAATAGATACATTAACAAGTTAACGATTCTACCCACCACGTGACAACCATCCTGCATATAACTGAGAATACAATAATCCCTTCCCCAAATCTCAACAGTTCCAGTGTTTTTCCAAAGTCCAAGTCAAAGTTTGTTCTGAAACTCCAGGCAAATTCTTAGCTGTGAACCTCTGCAAAACTAAAATCAAGTTACATAATCCCAAGTTACAATGGCACAAAGTAAACATTCCTAATCCAAAAAGGAGAAACAGGTAGAAAGAAAAGGAGAGGAATAAAGAATGAAGCCTAGGTCAAACATTAAATTCTGTGGCTCCATGTCCAGCATCCAGGGTAAAGGATGATGAAATACTTTGCGGTCCCGGTGGCCCGAGTGGCCCTATCCCTATGGCCTTGCTGGTTGCAGCCTACAAAGCCTCTCTTGGGCTGGCTTTCTTCAGCAGATGTTCCTCTTTTTGGCATCTTCGAGTTACGGATGTCTCCACTGCACCTTCACTTTCATTCCCATAGCGTGACACACCGACCTCAGTGGTTCCTTGCCTGATCTCCCAGGCTTTCTTTTGAAATCTGGGTGGAAACCTTCCTGAACCCAAAACTTACATTCTGCATCCAGGTAAAGTCGCCACTATGTGGACAATGCCAAGGTATGCTGTTAGCAGCAGGAACAAGGCCCCCTTGCACTATGGGTGTAGTGATTGCTGAGCAGAATGAAGTAAATCCTGGGGAACAACTTCCCTAGGAGACCCTCGAGCGGGGGTCCCAGGGACTCTTCTCAAAAGAAAGGTTTACACATGTGTACCCTTGAGCCTTTGATGGGTGTGGTCTTGCTGATTTCTGAGATGCCCTGAACACCATCTTTTTTTTTTGATCCAGTAAAAACTATTGTTTTCTTTTTAATGGCGCTAATATCCTCAGCAACCACTCCTCCTTTGACTTCAACTTTATATGGTTCCTTTGGGACCAAAATTTATATTCTTCAAATCTTTCTGCTCTTTGCTGATCAATTCTCATCATAAATCTGGCTACTGGCAGTCAGTTGTTCTCATGCCACTATCTGAATGTCAGAACACATTAAAATTTCCTCTGCTAGATAAATTAGTCCACTGCCTTTAAACTCAGTCTCCCACAAAGTTTTAGGACATGGGCAACATGCAGACAATTTTTTTATTACCAGAGTATAACACACATGGCCAGTAGTCCAACTGTCAATGAAGTCCTTGTTCCCAAATAAAACCTCCCAATACTGGGATTTTACTGTCTACATTCCTATAAGCATTCTGGTCTGTGGGAGACTGCAATATTGACTATGCCCAAAGCAGGCTGTAAGCAGTACAGGCTCTAAAGAGTTAACCCCACAATCGGTCACAACTGGCTTCTTTTTAGAAATGAGTCTGGCCAAAGCCTACATGCTAAGGTCAGAGTAACTCGTACCCAAATTCCATTCCTACAGCTAAAACTTTCTTAACTAGAAGGATGATATTCTAATTACCATATATTGTCTATTCTGCTCCTAATTCAAGAATGCTTTGGCTTGTCCAAGGGTTAATTTCCATACAAATTGCATGACTGCACGTCTTCACACATAGTTCTGCCCTTGTACATAGCTCGCCTGTATCCCAACTTATTACCAATAAAAATCAGTGGCTTGAACTGGCCAGCACCTTTGTTGGTTGTGTACCAGCACGGGTTGTCCTGGTGTCCCACTTTCAGTCTCTTAGTTCTGTCTTCTAGTTTATTCCCTCAGGCCTGCACCATACACTGAGCAGGAGACTGGAGCCCACTGCAGAGGGTTCCAGTAACATTTCAGGGGTCCTCCATATGGGTCTTCTAACCTCTAACCAGAATCACTCATCTGGCTCAGTATACAGAACTTCATGGCTTCTCTAGCACACATCTCCAAACCTTTCCGAATCTCTCCTGCAAACAGGTTTCCAAGGCTTCTACATCACATGGTCAGGTACAATCACCACAAACACCACTCTCCTGGTACCAATTTTTCTGTTTAGCTTTCTTGCTGCTAGACACAAGACTTAACACTCACAACTTAAATGAGAGGTTTAATTTGGCTCATGGTTTCAGAGGATTCAGTCCATGATCATCACACGCCAAAGCACAAACACTGTGCAGTCAGGTAGAGTGGTGCAAAGCTCAGTTCATGGCAACAGAGAAGCAAAGGAGAGCAGTACATCAGAGAGGAAGGGGTGAGGGATGAGATACACACGCCAAAGTCATGCCTCCATGAAACGCCCAGACACACCCAGAAGTCTGCCTCACCAATGCCCTGGGCAGTTCCAAGACAAGTTGACCCAATGATGATTAACCACCACATTGTACATTGAGAATGAGTTTATTTATTTACTTATGTACTGACCTTGGTCCAAAACAGACTAAAGGTGCTGAAAATAAGAGTAACTTGAAAAAATATGTAACAGAAATATCTAATATCTTAAGCAATATATTAGTCTCCCCAAAAGCTGGATGCTTCCAAACTTGATTTAATATTTTGGATGTTTTCTCTCCGTTGCTTAGTAAATATATTTGCTTCTCCTTTCTGTAGTCGACGTCTGACAGCTGATTTTTGCTGTTTTGTTAACTGACGTTTCACCTTCTGTTTTACCAATTCCTGGAGAGATTTTTATAAATTAGTATCACTGAGAATCAAGGAGTACAAATTCACTAAAACAAAAATCTAATTGCTAGCATCTTTCCAATTTGTTATGAAGTATGAATTTTTAAAATCCCACTGATAATACTACATAAACTAGCAATAAAGTAAAACAGGAAAAAGTGATAAAATATGGAAGTAAATTCCTAACATAGATTACATATCAAAAAAGGATCACATACCATAACACAATAGTTTAAATAACAAATCACCATGGTGCCACCTACTGTCCACAAGAAAACTTAAGTAAAAAAGCAAGTTGAAGAAAACTATTCCTTCACCCTGACCCTGCTTCCCTCGTTCCCACCCAAAGCTGCTCAGGCTGGCCTTGCGATCGTATCTTTCTCAGCCTACTGAGTAGATGGGATTACAGGTGTGTGCCATTATGTTCAACTATACATGATTTTTTTTAGGGGGTGCTGGGGATTGAACTCTGGACATTGAGCTTGTGAAGCGGGCAGCAGAACCACTGAGCTAAATCCCCAGCCCTACATATGATTTTGTAACAGAAAATCATTTTTTAAAGCATTAACTATTGACTAGAATATCCAAGAATGCCTTCACAACTTAGCAGTAGAAATGACCTGACAACGTCTGATGTTCCATGTGATACTGATTCCTCATCTCAAGACGGCCTGCAACATAGAAGAACCTGACATTCTACAAGTTTACAGACTGAAAAGTGGAACAGGCTAAGTTTTAGGACTCTACCCTATCCCAGGAAACTGTTTAGGAACTCTGAGTCCCTCCTATACCAATAAAAGACTAGAACCCAAAATAGAGGCCTACAGAGTATTTACAAAGGGTGGTTTGGTGCAGGGGCGTCAATATTTTCTCCTAATTTCTACTTGTTTACAATGAGACTACAATGATATCAAGCAAACTAAGGAAATGATGGATTAATAGGCATAGAATGCCACTCATATTTGAAGAATTTACAAAGCCTGTAAGGTTATTTTATGTTAAAAAAAAAGGGAGAAAATGCCACTTGTTTTAAAAGTTGGTATAATGGAAAGTAAAATCAAATACTTGTGTGTTATTTTAGGGAGTACATAAAAATTAATGAAGACCATGTTGCTTTTTCATTGTTAAAAAAGTTCTACTAGTTGGTAGCCATGTGCATATTTATTAAAAAGCAGTGTATCTTTTTGTTGAATTATAATTTAATTCAGTTACATATTATTAAGGACACAGTTTACAAATGGCCAACAAATACAAATTATAAAAATATTTTTAGAAACAGATTTTGCAATTATAATTTCAAAGAGAATAAAGGAATCCTTTGCCTTTGTACAGATACTAAAACAATAATCAAGTCAATGGAGGTAACAAAGTTCTCTGTATGTTTATTTTCCTCTGAGACAGGGTGGGTCTCACTAGGCAGTTCAGGCTGTCCTTGAACTTGTTATATATAGCCCAGGCTGGCCTTGAGCTCAAGGTGATCCTCCTGCCTCAGCTTCCTGAGTGCTGGGATTACAGGTGTGTACCTCCTAACTTTTTTTTTTTCCTTTTTGGTACCAGGAATTGAACTCAGGGCCTCACACTTGCCAGGCAGGTGCTGCACTGCTGAGCTACATTCTCGGCCCTCCTTCCATTTTTTTTTTTTTCAATTTAATTTAATTTTTTTTTTGGTACTGGGGATCGAACTCAGGTACTTGCGCTTTCAAGGCAGGCCACCGAACCGCTGAGCTAAACCCCTGGCCCTTCCTAACTTTTTAATGAAATAAAATGTGACTTCCAAGGAAAAGTGTGATAAAAATTTCAAGAAGATGCAAAGTTGAGATGATAATTTTGCTTTAAGTGATCAGAGAAAATAGGCTGAATGGATCTTTTTCTTCCTTCCTTAAAAATTTGTATTTTATAATGTAATTCATAAAACCCAAGATGTAAGAGGTAAATACTTGACCCACTCTAAACTTATGTTCTTTTAGCTCTATGAGGCATATAAAAATCAGATTAAAGGAGTAAGACCTAATGGTTAAAACATACAAACATAATCTTAACTTGGCCTCTGACATTGTCAGTACCATCATCTTTATACACAGAGTAACACAGAAATTAGAATTTAAGGATGTGGCATAAATTAGTAATATAATTTTCATATATGCAGTTACCAAATTTATTAGCTAATTAGCTATAAAAATGTTTTAATTTTGAGAAATCAAAGAAAGGAAGGCAAATAAATTCCCGATATCTAAATAAAGCAGAGGGAAAAGGTGATCCTGAATGGTGAGAAATCTATACTAAAGGCAGCTGATAACACTTAAAAGGAGATCTTTTAAAATAATTACTATATACTTCATAGATTTCAGTTTTGTTCAGGAAAATCAAGGTAATTCCCAGGCCCTCAGAAAGAGTATATGAAAGCAATGACATTTCTAGATTTTACCTTATTAGTTTAATAAGCTCTAAACATTCTGAGATAAAGTAACGCCCTGGAACTATGGTACATTATGAATTATAGGACTCTCACTTTTACCTTTTGGTAAACCCTATACTACCAACCACACAACATATATTTATTGAGTATTTCTGAATCTGGATTAAGAAGGAAGGAAAAAGAAGTTATTTATATTATTTTCAAATCACTGCAGATCTAATCACTTTATTTTCTCCTTCCTTATTTTCTTAACCCGCTTTCCTTCTTTTGCTCATAAATTACCATTAAATTCTGGCTCCAGGGGTACTCATCTCAAACAGGAGTGAAAAAAAATCCAACACCCCAATTATGTAATTTTAATTTATGAAAAAAAGAGATAAATTACTTTGTTGCTTTATCTTAATGTTGGACAGATAATTTTTTAGAAAGCCCAAACTAATTTCCAAAATACTGCTTAATTCAGTAATAAGGCTAGGAAATAATATATTCTGCTGTGGACTTACACACTAGTTTCTGTTGACTGACTATCAAGAACTCCGGAAGAGTAGCTGTTTTATAATTCACCAGAGAAATCACACTTGTAAATTCATGTCATTTTAAAATGGCAAGTAGAGTGACATGTCTTTATAATACTGACGTCAGGAAGCAGGAGAGAGAATACCTTCATAGGCCAGGGAGACCAGCTCTTCTCTGAGAGAGTGATTACCTCTAAACTGGATCCTCCTTCTGGCTAGGTCTGAAAGAAGGCTGGCAGACAAAAATGCTCCTCAGGGGGAGCAAGAATATTTTTGTTTATAGTCCTGTCTACAAAAACGTCCCTTTTGTGATTTTTGGGGAGCACTGTTGATAACTGTCCAAAGAATTCAACAAACATTTTAGATACCAAAAGTGGTAAAACTATCTTATTTTTCCCTCTCAAAATTGGTGAAAAAATAAGATTGTGAAGGCGGCTTCACACTTTACCATTATAGTCGCATTGCTGTTATTAGTTACATAACTTTTAAAAAAGTCACATGACCTGTCTGGGCTTCATTTTCCTCATTGTTAAGTGAAAGGACCAATCCACACAAGAATCTACCAAGTCCCTTGGAAATAAAATATTTATGACTTTTATCCTTCAAGTTCAAGGTAATTGATATACCACTTTTTTCCTAAAAACTCTGATTATTCCAGTTAAAGGCAAAGCCTCTCTCATATACTACGAAATTTTTACCTTTTATAATTTTTAACGTGCACATGGGAGGTCCAGACATCCAAGAGTATCTTATAATCTTGTAAGTGCCTGTGCTCATTAATCTGTCCATAGCAGTGATTTAGTCAGTGTTGGTAAACATACAAATACTTACTGGAGGAATTGTTGAACAGCTTACAACGCTGCCTGCAGAAGTAATACTCAGCGTTCTTGTTCTATACGGATCGATATTTCCCACGTTTTCTTGATCTCTAGAATAAAATTTAAAAAGTCCATAATTCACCTAGTTAATTCTTATAATGGCACCATGCTTGACTGCATTAATTTATATTTTACCTGACAGCAAATTCTGACATTCTTCAGAAAAATTATATTTAAAATTTGAGGGTAAAATTACCTACCATTCAGCTTGAGATATTAACAATTTTCAATTTCAACATTGTTAGTCACTACCAAAATTTCACAAGGACATAGAAATCTCAGATCTCTCAATATATCAGAACATCTCAAAGTTTATCACTTCCTTACAACTGCCATCCTATAAATCTACCTATTGGACTAGAGTCAAGAAATCAATAAAAATCTATACCTGAAAGCCCTGAATTCTTTGTTTAATGATGGCAGGTTAATGAGATGAGGGCAGTCATCTTCTTCCTCCTCAGAGCCAGCAGGGCTTCCTCCCTCACCTGTCTGGTCTTCTTGCATGGTGTCATTTTCAGTTGAGTTCTCCTCAGAAAACTCAGTTGTACAACTATTTTCAACAATCTGCCCTTTTACTTCTTCTAAAGGTTGATTGAATTCAGTCATTTCAAAACTGTGTGCATTGACACTCTCTTCTAAGCTGTCTCCTTCTGTCTGTTCACGGTCTCCAAATGAGCTGGAGTAGCAGCCTCTTGATTCGACAGTATTCTGTTCACTTTCAACTTCTGACCTACAAACTTTTGCTTTTTCTGATACCTCATCATCAGAAAAGGAGAAACTGGATCCCTCCATTTCAGTGATTTTATCATCTGGACCTGCTGGATGTAGGAGTTCATCATCTGCCTGCATTTCCTTCGTATAACCACTGGCAGAAACCTCAACATCAAGAGAATCTTCCCTCCTGGAAGAGAAAAAAGTGTTTTATGTTGAAAGAGACAAAAAAAAAAAAATCTATTTGGGATGAATAAATATCTACAACTCTGATAAAATACGGTTCTCAAATAAGTTGCAATATTTTTCTTTGCCTAAAACATAATACTTAAATTAAATATATAACTACAAAAGATATATGCTGGCTATCATTTTAAGAATGACAGACTGAAAAGCAAAACATATTAGTAAGAAGTTATATAGAAACTTTAGTTATTATTAATTTACTAAGTGAAGGTTCAAAGGGATCTACATTTAAAATAATTACAACCCACCCAAATTAGGAAATATCTAAAGTGTATAAAACAAATGAGAAAACTTAGCAAATGTACATAATTATGTCCCAAGAATCAAAGACAGTTTATGTTCTAAATAAAGAAAAAATATGAATTAAAAAAAATAATTTGGGGGAGCCGGGGATTTAGCTCAGCGGTTCAGTGGCCTGCCTTGCAAGCGCAAGGACCCGAGTTCAATCCCCGGTACCAAAAAAAAAAAATTTGGTTTTACTCCTGATGAGTGGGTTTTCTGCATAGCACCCAAAACAGAATAAGTTTTTGAACTTATAAGAAATCATATGTGTGTGTGTGTGTATACAACTATAAATCTATCTATAGATATACAGATACACACACACACACACACACACACACACACACACACTCTCTACCTCAAAATTAACAGCAGTTCCTTCATGGTCTAAAGACAAGTATTTTCACATTTTAAACTTTCACTGATGTACTCCATTCACATGTTAATAGCAATCATGATGCGTCAAAGATCACTATTAAATATATATTTTTTGGATGATAGTGTTAAGCTTTAGAACTAAATAAGTTCTGAGGGTCTTATCATTTTAAGGAATGCTGAGGACAAACCTGATATCACTAAAGACTGGATAAAGCTCACTTTCATAGCCAAAACGTCTCATGAAGAAATCTCTGATGCATTTAACATCTCTGTCAAAATACCTGCAAAAGCAAAGAAAAAAAAAATTTTGATATAGCCTTTGTTGATCATTTTTTCTCTAATTAGCCAATGACAATGTCTTTACTATTTATTCTGATATTGGTTTCTTACACAAAGGAGAAAAAAAATAGTTACATGAAAGAAAAATCAATCAGCTGCCTGCGTACTTGAAAAAACTAAAACATGAGAAAATCTCAAGGAATATACCAATATAGTTCGTTTGGTTAGAAGAGCCAAGATTTTCTTACACTGCTACTCAGTACACAGTAAAATGTACTGGGTGTGAGGAAGACAAGTAACCAGAATAGGTGACCACAAGTCTAGAGTGTGGAAGCAGGTTTCCACTTACCCTCTGAAGTCACCAGTCTGTCTGGTGAAGCTTCCCATCAGCAATCTCTACTAGAACCCACTGCCAAGTGGGAAAGCTGAAGACAGAAGATTAATGACTCACAAGGAAATTGGAACACTTATACCTTTATTATTCATAACATCCAAAGAGATAAATAAGCTGTGGCTTATAAATAATTAGCTGAGGGCCAGGGATGTGGCTCAGTGGTGCTGTGCCTGCCTGGCAAGTGCAAGGTCCTGAGTTTGATCCCTGGAATGGGGTGGGGAGGATTAAATAAATAATGATCTGAGGATACATAAAATAGACTGAGAGGTTAGATGGAACTCTGAATACCAGGTTACTTTTCTGGCCATCACAAAGAAGCAAGAAGAGATTCAGTTCTTCAGATTTCCAGGTAACAGATAATTAAGGACAAGATGACATGGAATTGATCACCTTTTTGAAGGTGATCAATAATAACTGCATTATTTTGAAGAAAGATCAAGTGAGGGAATAGGAAGATGATACTACTCTTTTTTGCTCTCAAGGCCCTGGGGAAAATCTTAATAAATTTAAAATTATTCACATTTCCCTAAATAGTTATCCTTTTCAAAAGCAGAGATGAGGCTTATTTATATCTTCATTTCTAGTTCTTAGTACAACTCCTTTGTCCCACTACTGGTTCTTATGAATTCAATCACATTGCTGCTACAAAGAACAATGCTGAACATCATAATCTGTCATCAATCCCATCTCCAACTGGTAGTTCCCAAATGTTCCTTTATTGTGTAACTATGCCATTCCATATTAATAAAAATAGTGATTAGCCAACATAAAATCCAGAGTACTGACCACCCAAGTGGCAGCCATTAATCTTTAGTATTTTTTATTGGAAATATTTTTAAAATGCCTTTTTTTAGCATAAGTACAGTTTCTAATAGAAACCAGGAGGGTAAGCTTCACTCAATATGACTTCTTCAAGATTAAACTTTGAAGAATGAAGACACTGTTATATAAGTGATACCAGTTGCTACTTTGTGAAGAAGTGTCTCATAAAACCTAGAACAGGGAAAGAGAAAAAATACTTAACCTTAAATTTGATTACACTCACTGCATCGTGGAATACAGGTAAGTACAGGAAACAACTGCATCTTGGCTAATTTAAATGATTAAGTAAAGTGAAGCATATGATTATCACAGTATATAAAGTCATTCTGCCCTGTGTCAGGTAAGAAATTTCATGAGAATTCTTTCCTTGTAATAAAAGCTAAAAAACAACGTAAGAAATAATTACCACTGGTCTGGAAACTAGGTCCAGTACAAAACTAAACTTTTACTAAGGCCATCAAGTTCAGAGTTATTCTTGGTGAGGATCTCTTACAGGTAACCATGGAGAGTGAAAAGAGGAAAGACAAAAAGTATGTGGTGCTTCTAGGGTCCCCCTTCTTATGCTTCTACTGTGAGCAGGCTTTTATCTGTTTAAAAAATTGAGCTTCCAACTAAAAGTCTGTTTACAGACTTTGTAACAAAGTGTACCATGTCTAAAAAAGTTTGATTTGAATATCTGTCCAGTTACCGAGTAATTCAATTTTTTTTGATGCTATCATCATACTAGTTTATACAACAGATCTCTTGTCAGCCTTCTGGCTAAGATCAAGTGTAGTTTATACAACAGAAAATTTCTGCAGACTTCTAATACTCAGCAATAATTTTATAAACAGGTTTAAAATAGTGAATTAAAGTACATTGTTTTCCCTTTAAAAATACTAATAAGACTCAGTGGTTCTGCCACCTGCCTCACAAGCATAAGGTCCAGAGTTTGATTCATGGTACCAAAAAAAAAAAAAAAAGAATCTGATAGCAGACATTCTAGTACAATTAGTACAATAGTAGCATATCCTTTAACAAAAGATTTTTTAATAAAATTAAGACCTACAACTTCAAAACAGTCACTAACCCAAATGATAATATAAAATTAGAAATTATGAATAAAAAATATTTCACCACATACAAACACTCTCATATCTACAAATCAATTACAGCATATACCATTCAGCATTGTGATGAGAAGTTGAAACCATCTGTGGAAAATCAATCATGGTGATATGGTCATCTTTATCCAATATGAGATTGAATTCATTGAAATCTCCATGAATCAGACCATGATTTGCAAGTTTGACAATGAGTTCCATGGCTTCATCATATACTGATGCAGGATCTTCAAGGTGGTGTATTTGACATCTGAACAAATTTTAAGAATGAAAATAGGTTATTTGTACAAATTATGATTTTTAACAAAAGTATGTGCGTGTGTGTGTATATGTGTGTGTGTGTGTGTATGTATGTGTATATATATATATATATATATAATTTCTACTGTCTTAGTGATTCTGTCCTTATTCCCATGACTACACATAACATGTCCCAGTTATTAAGAGACCATACTTTGGGATGGGGATTTAGCTCAGTGGTTCTGCTGCCTGCCTCACAAGCACAAGGTAATGAGTTCAATCCCTGGTACCAAAAAAACAAAGCAAAACAAAAAACCCATTAAAAAGCCAAAAAGACCATACCCTGCTTCAATTATGTATCTTATTTCCACTACAACCTCTTTTCTTTAATCTTTTAGAGCCAAACTCTTTTGCCAATTTCTTTCCTCTCCTGGTCTTATGAACCAATTTCAAACAGGTTTTATCCCCCTTATTCCAATGAAACAGTTGTCCAGACTGCCAGTGACTTCCATGTTTCTAAATCCAGATCCTTAGTTATCCTTTCTAGGTAGCTGACCTCTTTCCCCTCCTTTACATATTTCCTTCCCTTAGCTCTTTGGGCACCACGTTATTAGGGTTTTCTCTTACCTCATTCATCATTACTCAGGCCACAACCCTGCTGTCACCATTGACTCCCCTTTCCTTCACACCCAACTTCGATCCCAAATAACTCATGTTGGTCAATTTGCAAAATATAAGACTCAGCACATTTTTTTTTTACCACCTTCATGAGTATCACTGTAATCAGAGCTACTTCAATCTTTTGCCTGAATTACGCCAACAGTCTAACTTGGCTTCTTAAAGTTTTGTTTCTCTTATGTATCTGTTCTTATTAAGAGTAGCTAGACTAATCTTTTAAGACATCAGTTAAATCACATCTTCTCTTAGCTCAAAACAGTCCTACCACTTTCTATTCTGAAGTTGAAAATTCCTTAGAAGAGTCTACAAATCCCAAGTGAACTGACCACCTGCTACCCATGAGATCACTACTTACAACATCCCTCATGTTCTTTAGTCACTCGGCTCCAGCTCCAGCGGCTTCTTCTCAACCGGTGGCTATTAAATATGCTGTCATCCCAGGGCCGGTGTACCTATTCTGTTTGTAATATCCTTTTAGATATCTACATAGCCTCCTCCAATTTCAACTTTCTGCACTCTTAAATTTTCACCTTATTAATAAAACTTATCTTAACTATTCTATGCAAAATAGCAATCTTCTACCCCCACCTTGGTATTTTATCATCCTTACCCTGATTACTTTTATCCACAGCACTTAATTGATACATCATTAATTGATTTATCATCATTTCCTTGTTTAGTTATTTAAGGGATGTCTCTTCTCATCAAAATCTAAGTTTCATGAAGACGGGGACTTTGTTTAGTTCACTGCTGAGCTTAAAAGCATCTAGCATGTAAGAGGCTCAATAAATACCGAATGAGTGAAACACAGAGATTACAAAATCCAAACTAAGTGAAACTGAGTTTTCAATTCGTCTTACAGTCTATTCCTCAAAGTCAACTGCTAACTTCTCAGAAGCAACATTCTACAAATTGAAGAAAAATTTATTCAATAAAATGGAACGAACAGTACATTCATTTATTAGGAGTTACGGTTTCAAGAATAAGAGTACTTACAGAGGATAACCACTTATGAGTTCCATGACCACTGCATGACGATTGTAATCAACTGGCTTTGGAACTGGAAACTTTCTATCGTGTAAAGCCTAAAACATGGCAAAACAGGTATAAGGTATAAGGAAGTTATTACTTTTTAAAGAACAAAAATAAAGTAAATGTACCTTCCCACCCTAGAGGAAAAATACATAAACCTTTATAAAATCACAAACACAATATATGGTTATTTATGCACTGCTATTAATCACTGCAAGAATAAGATGTACATAAAAACAGATTTTAAACCTGTTTGAATTTACTTTTCCTTGAAAAGTGAACATTTATTTATTATGAACTTTGCTAGGGTTACAAAAATGAGCCCTCATGAAGCTGAGTCTCATAGGATATTTCATTCTATTTTGTCTGTGTCATTTGTTGATGTGTGCTTGAAATATTACAATAAAAACAAATTATGATTTAAGGCACAGTCTGTCTTCTGCATAGTAGGAAAAGAAGCATTCCAAAAATCAGACATTTTAGTTTGTATAAAATGACCTTTTTCTCAGAGCACAATATATAACCATCCTGCAAGGCAGAATAAAAATACAATGTTATTTTCAGCTTAATTTAGTTGTTGAAGATACCTGAATATTAAGATATTAAAAAAAAAATCTATGTAGAACCTTATTTTGATGGAGGAAGGTTAAAAATTGAGCATTAGTATTTTTTTCACCATTTTGTAAAATAATTTTTTTCTATCATGGTATAGAAAAGTATTTGTCTACTAATTTGGAATACTAAGGTTTCCTACAGATGGGTTTACAACATACGCACAAGAATGATCAAATATGAATATTTAAATTCTTAAAAGTGTATTATAGTAAAAGACACACGGCCATCAACCACACCACCGCCCACCCCCCGCCCGTCTCCCTTGCTTCAAACACACTGATCTCATGGTTCTTGCCACTCTCTAAAGCAATTCTGGAAAGCCTCTTCTGTGAATGTCTCTAGTTGCAGTCATACCTGCTCTAGTGTCCTGAATCACTTTAAAATGTTGACCTTTCATGGTCATTTTAATTTTGGGAACAGGCAGAAGTAGCACAGTCCTGATCTGATGAGTAAGGTGGATGAGGACACACCTTCATGTTTTGCAAACTGCCTTTCAGTTGGAAGGAGCTTAACAACAGCATTCACCTCATCTTTAAAGACACTCATGAAAGAGGGTTTCCAGAACTGCTTCAGAAAGTGGCACAAATGATGGGGCGTGTCTAAAGGGGGTATTATGAGGGGAATTAATGGCAGTGTGTCCTTTACTGTAATAAATTTTTTAATCTAAACTTTCACTGCATATTTTGAGTCTCCCTTGTATAGTTATATATGAACAGATACATTTCCACACACACAAATATACATCAATAACAATTAAAAATAACGCACTATAAGGAAATCACTAGAAAAATAACAATAATCGAGAGTTAAAAGCAACTGTCTATAAGGACTGAGCCCTGATGCTAGGGAGATGCTCATTTGTAAGGTCTTTTTATTATTTGGTTGAAAAATGAGCTATCTGTATTATCTGATTAAACAATCTGAAATCATTTCAAAAATTACCTTCATATAAGCAAATTCCTTCATGGCAGAGAGACGAGACAAATAAAGCCAAGAAACATTATGCCTGTGCTTATGGTAATCACGCTTGTTTTTCAGATTTCTGAAGGAGGTCCTTCCTAGTCTGTGAAGTTTTAATGCAAACTGCTGTCCTTCTTCATTTGCAACAATGTAAATATCTGGAATCAACATTTTAAAAAGTTCATCATTATACTTTTATTATAGTAATTCTAATTTTATCTGATTTTTTGAATCTGTCACCTTATTTTATATTTGGCAAAACAACTCATATCCCATGGATTCATTATTTTACTTTATATGCCAACATATATTAGTATCTACTACAAATCAGAGATGTAGGAGGTTGAAAAGTTTTTGTTTCCTAGATGTCCAATGCCCCCACTAACATGTCAAAACAACCATTCAATTTAGTGGAGAAACAGGTCTAACTGTTCCTTAATGTTCTGTGAAAGAAGTGATTTAATATCTTCCCTTTCAAAGACATTAAATTTAATTCTTCAGTAGCTTTTATGAATGCTACTCAGTTGTTAGAATATACTCCTATTAAGTAAGAATCTTCTACCAAGTAGTCTTTCAACTATTAAGAGATGCTGTTGCCATGGTGACATTTAGCACACATTCTAGTTACTCATGAAGAAATTCTAATTATTAATTTCTAAGAAAAGAGTGCCAAACAAGCTGATGAAGTCATAATTCAGCACAAATGTTTTGGAAATTTGGTATATCAAAAATTTAAATGCCTTTAAATTGTAAGTACTTGTTACCCTGCTATATATTGAATTACATGTTCCTTCAAAATTCTTATCTTGAAACCCTGATTTCCAGTATAACTGAGAATAGGCCTTCAAAGAGGTACTCAGGATTAAAAGAAGTCAGAGGGTAAGGCCCTCACCTCTAACTAGTGTCTTTATCAGAGAAGGAAGACATACCAGGTGAGAACACTGCAAGAAGTCAGGTGTTTGCAAACTAATGTGAGGCCCTAGGAGAAATCCAACCTTGATCTCACACTTGTACCCTGCAAAACTATGTTTTTGTTTTTAAGCCACCCAATCTGTAGTATTTTGCTAAAGCAGGCCTAGCAACCCAATAGATGTCCCAATAATTCAATTTTAAGATTATATTTACAAATTTATCTACATACATGCGCAGAGACATTGTACATGAGTGTACACTGTATCGCTACTTACAAAAATGATGAAAAGTAACTTAAGCAATCATTAATTAGTGAAATCATTTATGAAACTTCCATACAATGTGATGTCCTGCAATTATGAGAAAGACATGAAATGATATGAAATGATACCAAGAAAGTACCAAGTGGACAAAAGTCAAAATGTAAAATAGTGAATACTCTTGGCTTTCACTTGTGATTATAATGGTATACAAATATTTCTACATACACCCTTAATACATAGAAATGTGCTTATACAGAAAATTTCTATAGGGATATGAAAAAATAAAGGGTATTAGCTTTGGGATGTAGTAATAGGAGACTGAAACATGGGCTAGGAATAAGAGTAGTTTTTATTGCATTCTCCGTTGTACTAATTATCTTGAAATGCAATTAATTCCTTCAAAATTAAAAAAATAAAGACTTTTTTGAAACTAAATTTTTAATTTCATTCTGATTTGGTTCTCATATGTATTACTACAGTATTTGCAAGAGTCAATTCATGATTTTATAATCACAAGCAATATTGACTATATTGTATGCAAGAAACAAAATTAAAAAAAACAGGATGCTTACCCTAGAGTATCTCATACTTCTATTAATGTATTTACTGCCTCCACATACAAACAGACTGTTTGTTCTATTTAGTTCTTTAGCGTTACTTTTTAAATGTATAACATAATCTGAAGCCATGCAAGGCATATAAAGTAGCATAAACATCTTCTTTGGGGTAGACTTTTTAGTAATTCTTTTACTTCTAAGTTTAATTTTGTTTCTTCAATTTAAATAAATACATATATAAACTGTACAATAAACTATACAGAATAAAAAGCAGTAGGGAAGAGACTATGATATAAAGAAATCATTTCCTGTTTTTACTTCTCTTGTCTTGTCATAGAGAATAATTATGCCCAAGTATTTGTTCAATGTTATTTTAGAATGCTTTTTTCAATATGTTTTATACATACTCATCTTTGTGGACATACCACTGTGGTACAAAAACATGTTTTTGGATATTAACTCTCTTATATTACTTCCTCGCAGTTCATATTTTAACTGTTTTAAATGTACAAATTATCATATATAAATAAACAAATAAAGTATTTGCCAAAGAACTGTGTCATTAGCAGAAAATCAATTCTTGATATAATTGCATTTTTAGTGATGAATTAAGGAAATAACTTACTAAATTAATGGCATGTTCATAATCTACACTGCCTCCAACCAACTTTCCAATTTACTATGTAGTTGGAAAAACTGAAAGAGGAATGCTTTCTCAAGGGGAAATATATAAACTAAAGAAAGTGTTTCCAGCAGGACTATTAGGACTTACCTGATTCTTTGCCAACGCCCATCTGGTTTCCAACAGACTCAACCACCTGTCTAGAAGAAAGTGTTTTCAAAGCTAGATAATCATAGCCTGCGTTTGTCAACCGATATCCCTGGACAGCTACACAAAATCAGATGAAACAGACCATATATTAGTTACACTGAAGGGAACAAGTCACAGCAGTTCAAAATATAACAAGAATTTAAAGATGGAAAGTCTCAGCTGGAAAAACAAACTACCTAGACTGACAAGTTTCCAATTTCTTCCTATAATCTGCATTTCTCTAGTGTACAGTTACTCCAAGTGTGACCCACATATGGCCATCAGTCTATAAATGTCTGTGACAAGATAAATATAGAAACTAAAAGGAAGCATTTAACTTCAGAAATTTTTCTACTGATTTGATCAAGAATTATGCTGGTTTTCATATATGTCTGCTAGTCCCTTCTTTCTGGTAATTACTTTTTATTATAGTTTATAAAACTAAAGATCTATAACAGGTTTAAAGAATTAGCCCTAACCACAGAGTTGGAGAAATAATGCTCTAATATAGAGTCCTGTGGCAGACTGAATTTTCTGAAGATGGGAGCAAAAACATCTATCCTACTTGCTCTTCTGAAATGCTATTCCTTTGTCTATCTCCTTTAATCGAGTGGGGTTGGAGATTTTCTTTCAAAAAGCATTATTATTGAAGACTACACCAAAAGGAATCAGTGTAAAAAATCATGAAATACAAAAATCAATAGAAATACCAAGTTTAACATGAACAAAGCTATGAAAACCAATGAGGTCAGGTTTGAATTTCTATTACACTGTCCTTTGAACCACTAGCAGGAATAAACTGTTGAGTGCAGATAACACAGAGTGCAGGTCATTTTTTTTGACCAACAGAATATGGCAGAATGTCATGTCATTTCTTAGTCTAGTGTTTTACTAGTCTAGCAATTTCAATTTTTTGCCTTTTGAATAATTGTGCTGGGGAAAACAATTATCTAAAAATTCACAAATGATGAATTAAAATACTTACTTTTGGTATGCTCCCAAGCTATGAGCTTATGTTTCACTAATTCTCTTAAAATTTTATTACAGCCGCCATGTTTCAGGCTGGCAATTGAAGCAATCAAACTGCAGGGAACTATTTCATGGTTCTTCATGCCCATTTCAACCTGAAATTAAAGAGTTTGTTATGAAATCATAATCAACATAATATCTTTACCAAATCTTTCTAAGAAATTAATTTCTCCTTGAAACTTTCCTGACCATGTCATTCTTCAACTGTGGTCATGGGTAGCTTAACAGCAGGGATACATTCCGAGAAATGCTTCATCACTCAATTCTGTCCTTGTATAAACATGACAAAAAGTACAAAGAAGGCTACAGTGTCATTAGATGATATAATCTTACAGGATTAACATATACATGTAACATCAATGACAGAAATGTTATGTAGCTCCTAACTGTAATTCTAGGACATAATTACTCCTTTACTATTTTCAATTACAATTTGATATATTCACTGATCAGATATTCCCTGTGTCGCTACTTCACTTCAAGGGTAGAAATTGTGAGCACTTGATAAAGTTAATGGTGCATGGCAAATACTACAATAGTTGTGCTAAGGCATTGTAGAAGGTAAACAATGAAAAAGCAAAACCATAAAGACATTCTTCACTTTTGGAGAATTTAAAGAAGTAGCTCAGGTCCCAAGAGAATTTTTAGCTTGTAAGGAAGAACTGATACTTTACACTGACTTTGAGAGGAAGTAGACAAGATGGTATAAAAGAAAAAAAGATTTGGAAATGGCACATACACAAGAAAGTTCTGCATAGAAGGAAATGGTAGTAGATACAGCAGTAACTCAGATGAGACAGCACATGCAGTCCATGCAAGTAAGTCTAGAAAACACTTTTAAGATATAGAGGGCACTCAAATGCAGACAAAGTAGTTTATATTTTATACCAGGAAAACAAAAAACTCTTTAAGACGTTTAAGCAAAGGCTACACATAGCAGAATTCGATTTAGGACACTAATCTAGGAAGAATTTCAAAATGAGTTTCGACAAGACAAAACTGGGGAGGATGTACTGAAAAATTAAGACAGCATTCCAGCTCAGAGGAAACAGTAAACAGAACTGGGCAAGTAGAAGTAACAAGGAGAGAAGGAATTAAAGATCTTTAGTAATAAGAGAGGGTCTGGAAATTGGATGAAGTGGAAAACAGTCAAAGTTGGAGTGGAAAACAGTCAAAGTTGGAAGTAAAGAGTTTTAAAATTAAATTTTTTGGTGGAGTTTGGAAAAGGAGGAAAGAGGTAGACAAAGTTTAGGAATTTCCTTTGAGAACAGTCAAATAAGGATGATGAAAGGAAAATCAGAATGGGTCTATCTCTACTTATGAATGAAGTCATAATTAGAGGAAAACTGCCAATTAAATCTGACAGAAGTGAAAATGAACTGTGAAGTGGATGTAATTACCAAGCAAGCGATAAACATAAAAAATAATGAAGGGTGGGTTGGCAGGTACACTGAAGCCTGTAAATGATCTTCCCAGAAGACCCAGTTGCAGTGACAGGTCACATTTCAGTCTGAGTGAATCAGTTTTGGATGTGAGCTGGAGGTCAGTCTTTGGATTCACGGATCTAAAAAGATTTGGCAATTTCCTGGTCCCATCAGGCATCTCTGGGCTGATTCCATGAGGCAGAGGTTAGACAAGCATGGCATGGAGCCAGCCTACCAGCCAAGCACTTTAAGAACCAACTTTAGGTTAGAATTCTAAGCTGGCTCTTCAATTCTCTGCTTAAATCATGACTTTACTTTTATGTTCAAGAAAATGAAAAGTGAGAGAGAACTGGGGAGTACAGATGCTGTCAATGCTGTCTGTGTGGCCCTAGAATCTCGCGGATACTGTGCTTATGGGGAGCAGGCCCCTTGCTCCTCATAGCAGGAGTGGTGGACTAGAGCTGCTTGGTTGTCAGTGGAGTCTTGGCTAGAAGGTGGTGAAGGAAGATCCACTGAGGCTCCTTCACTTCCACCTTCTAGGACTCTGCAGTTTCTTTGGCTGGCTATACTTTAGTCTGCACCATCTCTCCTAGGCCCATTTGGATACTTCCTTCTCCTTTTGCAAAGTCAGTTTAGCTAAATCTTTACCCTTGATATCTGATCACCCTGAAAATATAATTAGGCTCCACGTTTTCCATCATCTTCCAGGAGATGTTTGACCACCCTGGCCTGCTTTCAGCAAGAATTCTATTAGGTTGGCTTGGTCAGAAACACTCCTGATGTTTCTTCTTAATATTACTATCTTCCATCTAACAGTGCCCATCCCAGCTTCCTCTTTAGCTGTAATGCCCTATTTATTGTCTTCAAAACTGAGCCTGATTCTATTCTGAGGCCTCTTTTCTCCTATTGAAATTGTTCTAAATAAAATTTCTTTATACTGTTGTAAAAATTAAAAAAAAAAGAAGGGCCATGGGCCTTAACTTTTGGGAGCGTTCATAAGGTAAGGGTGACAAGTAAAACTGACATGGGAGGAGCCAAAGAAGCTAAGCGGAAAGGAAGTCAAAGAATAGTAACAACATTGGTAAGATTCAATCGAGACTGGGAAGTTGTACTTAATGACTAGATCATTTCTTTACACAATTCAAAAATAATTTAAATGCCATAGAGTTAATTTTGGATGACAAATTCAGGATCATTTTGGTGGCTACCAGAACTTCACATGTTAAGCTCAACTTCATGCTTTGCCCTACCTTCCCTCATACCTAACACTCTTCCCCTTGACTCCCCTATTTCTGTCAGAGGTACTGATAAATTAATGAAGGTGCCGAGGAAGCAAAGAAAGTATCCTCCAGAGCTGACAATGGGTATTAAAGCCCAGAGAATGGAATAATCTACATGAGGAAAAAAAAAAAAGTGCATTCTAATTTCATATTGACCTTGCATCTGACAGTTTACCACTTAAGTGTTGTGTATTTAAGACTAATTTCAAAATTCTCCAACACAAAGCTTTGCAATAATACAAATATAAATGAAAACAATATTACATATACTGTTGCATAATTCCACATTATATTCTTTATCAGGGCTCACTCTTTACTAAAAGAGAATGGTTCTTAAATAAGTGTACTGATTTATTCTGCAAGTGCCTGCCTAGAGGTAAGTATATATGGATTGATTTTTTGCTATAAAACTAAGACTATAAAGTCAGATTTTGCTACTCACTCATTAAAAATATTCAGTGCTCCCCTCCAATATTTACCAAGCCTGAAAGGCAAGGTATGTATATGATTTAGCTCTCATATTTTCCAGTTCTATTTCCATTAGTCTCTGTCCTACTATGCTCCAGCTATTTTGACTTTTCTTCAAGGACCTGCCTGTCTCAGGGCTTTTACAACTTATTTTTTCCTTTTTATTGAGTTTATTGGTACTTTTTAAGTATACAGTACAGTTACATTCATCATTGGGTTCTTATACCTTTATATGACAGACCTTGGTTCTTGTTTTTTTCCCCATACCCCTGCCCTCCCTTCACTCCCTCCACCCCCCCATTTACATTTCTCATATTTTTTCCTGTTCCTATTTCCTTTTCCCTACCCTTCCCACTTCCCCTAAACCTTTAGCCCTTTTCTTCCTATTTCACATTATCAGTTTTTCCAACTTATTATAGTTGTTTCCTCGGCTTCTGATTCTTTCCAAAGACATCAATTGGGGGAACTTAATGCTCTAGGTCTATACGTAACTCTCCTCAGTAAGGGACTTAAACCTTCTCAGCTACGTGGGAAGCCAAGGGTCAGAGAAGTTTCCTTAGCCAGAGAAATGCAAATGTCTCCCAAGCTCAAGAAGGGCAGCCGAAAGGAAGGAAATAATGAGAAAAGAGGGCCTCTGCTATGCTTGGGGGCGATAAACTCTTAAAAGCCTTTTTAAAATCAGACTCTGACCCTCTTTAAGGAAATTTCTTACTTTCATGGTAGCCTCCGCTTTGTCCCAGGGACCAGATCGCGCCCGCTCCTAGCAAACAGGAAAAGTACGCAACGTAGGAAGACATAAGGGAAAGGCAGGCTTCTTACCGCGGTCAAGACCCTGAAGTCTTCCCGGCTCATGTAACGAAGCTTGGCTACATTTACCTTCCCCATGGCTGCTCCAGAAGCACCCGGAAGGTGCTCACGCGACAGCCGGAGCGCGCAAGGATGCTGGGTAATCTCTCCTGCTTTACAGTTTGCAAGGGTCGCGCCTGCGCCGTGTGGGACTAAAGGTCCTTGTTGCTGGATAAAAGTGCCGAGATGTTTCACTGGCATAAGAGTAATAGAACATCCTCTTTTTCTTATGAAACAATCTTTGTGAAAGGAAAACGTGTTCTGTCTTTTACTTATTCTGTCAGGTGACTGAATTGGCACAATGTAATAATTATCTATAATCCCCAGTTTATTTTTCATATCTGTCAAGACTTTTTGCCTGAGAGACGCGTCCCACAGCAGAGAGAATTTGGTGATTTAATGGGAGGAGCAACTAGACCTAGGCGGAGGAAAAGACTGTGAGCTGGACCAATGAATGCTGTTCCAGGTAGTGATTTAAGCAGTCCCTACCCTCTTCCCTGCGAGGGCACTGGGAGCGGGGAGATAGGGCTGACCTTTCTATTTCGCTTACTGAGGCCCTGCCTTCTTTCGGTCCTCAGCCCAGTGCAGCGCCTCAGTCTGTGGTGTGAGGGGGATGCTGTTACTTCGCGGCACCCAATTACAGGGCACTCTGATGCTAGGGATGGTCCTATTCTGTTCGAATGGGAGTCCATAAACGGCTTAGGGGCTCTAGGAGAGCTGCCCATAATGGGTTTGCAATTCCTCTCCATGCCCCAAGGCATTCAAACGGTACGGGAATGTATAAACAGCTTGGACCCAATAAGTATGTTTCCCATTCCTTCCTTACAACAACTGCAAGTAAACTTGCAGGATAATGTTTGTATTTCTGTCTTACTTCTTGAACTATATTTTAAGTCTTTAAATAGTAAACATTTTAGCACTACTGCTATTGCCCAGGTGCCTCTTCCTTAGTTCATACCTCCGTGGGTGATCAGTTGGTGAAAGGAAAAAAAGCATACTACTGGGTTCATGGATAGGTCACTTTGATAATATGATTGAACTACAGGCCCACTTTGTTACGTTAGAAGTAATCGGGTAATAGTCTTTTAAATGGAAGATCTTTAAGAGATATATTTGGCTATTCATTTGTGTTGGAAGAGAACTAGCTCAAGTCTAAGACATATATGGACTTAGGGACACAAGTGAATAATTTGGTTTGTTGGTCAAGGACATGAAAGGATAAAACCTAGTTGAATTGGAGACAAAATAGTATGATATAGAAAGGAATAAGGCTGAGTATATGGGTGTGGAGAGGAAATCTTTCGATTGAATTTAACACTCACAAGAAAACAACTAACATAAAAAAGTAACTAAACAACCACATATCTAGCTGACATCCAGCCTTTGTCATTGCAATCTATTATCACAGTAAAGGTACAATTATACAAATAAATTAGTGATGGAAACAATGATAGAGGTTAGATGCGGGCCTGACAACATGGGCTGTGATTTACCGAGGTTACTAGTGCTGTTCCTAAGTACTAAGTCCTTTAGTAGTCACCAATGCTTCGTTCCCAGCATGATGCTGTCTCTGGAGAAACTTAACTATATTGGGCCCCTTAGACCATCGAAGGGCCAAAGCCAGAGGTTTACTGACAATTATATATATATATGTGTGTGTATATATATATATATATATTTTTTTATATATAAATATATATTTTATATATATATATATGATTTTTATGTAGTATATGTACTCTATTATATGTACCTTGGTTCATGAATTTAATTCTTCCTACAATTCTGCTTGTAAACCAAATTGGAAAAGAACCAAATCAGATTTCCCATGAAGTGAAGTTGAACCATTGAATTTGATTCAGTTCTCTTTTTATATATATATGGCATAGATTTACTTTTCTTGTCTTCAGGGCCTTAGCTTGAGCCAGTATTTAAAGATGTATAGAAAGTTTGCTGTAACAGCAAGGGACTGCACTTTGCATCCAAAAAATTACAGAAGAATGGACATTACAATGCATATCATACATGCTTATATCACATGCTACACTACAAAGAAGCTGTATGTTAGTGATGGGAATGTCTTTTGAAAGAACAGCATATTGAGGGTACTACTGACATGTAAGCACAGAGGTAATGCCTTGTGAGTTTGGGTTCCTGAACTCCAAAATATCAATAAATTTTATATGGTCCCAATAGGTAGAATGTGTTGGTCTAGGAATCAAAAGTTGGAAATAATATTGGCTCCAGCTATCATTATTCTCAATAGTCCACTTAAGGAGTTTTATTCTTGGTAATTCTGGTTCTGAGGGTTTACAAGTATTGTTTTTTCAGTGGGAAATATTTCTATTAAGATACAGCCAGCATTCAGTTGAACAATAAGCCATGCTGAGATCTTGTCTCAAGGAGGCAAGGCATAGGCGAGTATGAAGATTTCTGGGATGAAGATCTTGGTTATGTCATCAGACAAGTTATAGAGATTAGGAGGCCTACCAGTTTAGAGTAAGAAATTTAAAATAGAAAGTAGCTCCTTGTAATGATGAGTATCAGTTATAGCCCAAGCCTGCTGGGCTGTATAGTTTGTTTTATTTGCCTTCCTTCTCTAAGATTTCCCCTAGGAAAAAATGTTCACTAAAATTCTGAAGTTGCTTTCAGAGCTTAAAATTAGGAAGTAGATCCAAACAATATGAGAATTGGGCTTTAGTGTACACTGTGGTGTATCACCAAGCAAACCATCTATAGAAGTGGTGAGCCCATAGCTTCCATGCTATGTGTAGAGTCCGCTCTGTCAGGATGCAAGTCAGCTCCCCCCAGCATCACCCCACCAGCCAAGCATGGGATAACAACACACATAGGGCAGTGTTGGCACTTAAAAAATAATTTTGTTGGTACATATAAGGTGTACAGTTCAGTGCCATTCTTCGCTGGAAATTTGCACCTTTACATAATCCGTCTTGGTTCTTTTTTTTTCCCCATTCCCCTGCCCTCCCTATCTACAAAGACTATTTCCATTTTTTCTTCTTCTCATGTGAATTCCATTCCCATAGTTCTTTTCCCCTACCCCTCCCATTTCCCCTTCCACTTTGCACCTTTTCTTCCTATTTCAAATTATTTATTATACCTTTTAGTGGAACTTTTCGATAAATAAGTGTATTTGAGGTTGTAGTTTGGGCACTTGGTCTCTAAAAGTTTCACCGTCATTGCTGTACAGGAACAAAGGATTTATTCCCACAGCTACTGAGAGGGTTCCCAGCTAAAAGTGCTTATCTGTTAGTCTGTATTTTAAATCCTAAAAACTATGTATTTTCCAGATGCCTCAACATCCCCATGCACAGGTTGAAAACACTTTGCCCAGTAACCATATGTTCTAGTGTGTTGCAGGTTTGTCCCTGCTACAAGTTCTCCATGTTTTCTCCTTTGACCACTACCTAGTGATATCTAAACCCACCAGTGAAATCTCATACCTTGTGCTAGTTATACTCCACCTTGACCCTCAGTAAGGGCACTCACCTTTGAGTCCTGCCTTTTGTCTCAGCTGCTCACCAGCCTGTTTGAGCCCACTCCTGTGGTGTTCCTTTCATATGGCATTCCTTTCCCCTTGTGTGGTATGTTGTGCCTGCCTCTTCTAGGACACTTGAGTTTCATAAATCACTGTCATATTCATGTTCCTCTCTATATAGTTGTTATTCCATGTCTCCATCAGACAGATCAAGCCAAAAATGTTTTTAAATACAGCCATGTTTTGCATCATAACAGGGATATGTTGTGAGAAACATACTGTTAGGCAGTTTCATCACTGCAAATATAGTGTACTCACACAAAGATAGATGTTAAACACCTAGGTTATATGAGATAGCCTATTTTTTATTAGGCTACAAACCTATGTAACATAGTACCAAATGTGGTAGACAATTATAATACAATTTTAAAATATTTTTGTATCTTAATGTAGAAAATATATAGTAAGAATAAGGCATAAGCAATTAAAAGTATTGCACTAATGTAGAGTATTTACCATGAATGAAGATTTCAGGACTGAAAGTTACTCTGAGTGAGTCACTGAGTAAATGGTGAGTGTGGAGACCCTGGATATTACTATACATGACTATAGACTTTATAAACTGAATGCTGGGCTATACTAAATTTATTTAAATGTTTTTCTTTTATAAACTTTTTAATTTTTAAAAACTTTTACTGTTGTGATAATACTCTAATATAAACACACTATTCAATTGTATAAAATACTTCATATTCTCATTCAGTTAGCTTTGTTCTATTGTAAATTTATTTTTAAAACTTGTTAAACTCATTGAAAACTAAGATGCAACATCTATTTTAGTCTGTGCCTACATAAGGTTCAGATCATTGGTATCACTGTCTTCTACTTGCACATCTTGTCCTGCTGAAGGTCTTCGTGGAAATAACATGCATCAAGCTGTCATATGCTATGATAATGATACCTTCTTCTTGAATCCCACCCTATGTACCTACTGAGGCTCTACTTGGCTAGGTGTCATTCTCTGCAGAAATATGTCCTTGGAAATCTGCTTGGTTTCTTTTTTGTTTGTTTGTTTTCATCATAGATTTGCTTGTTAGGAAATAATGCACATGAACATTCCTCTCTACTAATGAAAACCCTTGATATTAGGAGTCTATATTTTCAGAAATTTTCAGAAGCTTGTAGTAGTTTTTGCTATATCCATTGCTGTGAATTTTCTTCAGGACTCTTTTTCTTCTCTTTTGATTTTTTTTTTCTTGGTGTTTCTAAGGATTGAACCCAGGGAATGGGAGGGCGTGTGGAGTTATAGTCCCAGTTCTTTTAAAATTTATTTTACCTTGTGACAAGATCTCATTAAGTTGCCCAGTCTGGTCGCAAACATGACCCTCTTGTCTCAGCCTCCCAGGTAGCTGGGATTACAAATGTATACCACCATTTCAAGCTGTTTTACTTTTATTTCCCCTCGTCAACTTTGTGTTCACTAGGTGATAACAAAATTTCAGCCTCATTTTATTTTTTTCAGCTGCATTTTAATCTTATGGGATCATTTTCATATATGTAGTTCATCATTAACTGAAATGTCATTATATGGTGTATGTTTGTGATATGATTGTTCCTTCCAGTGAACAGTCTCCACCCATGTGGAATGCTATACTGAATGGAGTCAGATCATCTGAGGTCACACTTCTTTTTGGGCCTACTCAGATTTCAGGACTGATTGGCATGGGTAACTAAAGGCTCAGTCTGTTTGTTCCAACTCCACATAACTCTTAACAATCATCTTGTCTTCAGAGCTCCCTGTACAGTTAACTATGGCTTCCTTTGGTACTGCAGCATAATTCAATTTCTTTATTTGCTTAACCCTGTTTATTTCCATGCTCTCCTCTAAGGTTGATCATAAGAGTATGCCATATTAATACTCAGCATGGTATTGTCTGGTGTCAGAGCTCTATGTGTGACCTGCTGACAAAATAGAAACAGTTTACAGGGTCTCAGGCTTAGCATCAGAGTGCAGTATAGAAGTGTGAGTTTGGACCTAAGAGACAAGAGCTTAATAACTGCTGCAAACTCTAAAGTAGTTTTGAGTTTTAGGATTCTATTTGCCTGTGTGTCCTGTGCTGGGTAATAATTAAGTGATCATCTTAATGATTTGTCTCTATTGTAGGTGTTTTTATTATATGTATTCTGATTTAGAGAGTAAGTTGTTTTAGATTTTTTGACTTCTACTTTCTGACTTGAATAAATTAATTTACCTGATTTAGTCTAGAGCTTTTGTTGTATCCTTAAGAATTGAAAAATCCTACGACTCTATTACAAATTTGTATTAAATAGGACTTTTGAGTTACCTGAAATAATATGCACAATTGTCTTGGTTTTACTTTACATTAAAATACTTTATATTATTCCATTACTTTTACAAAGGCCAGAATTTTAAAGGCTTACACACATTAAACTTTATGTAGTTCTAAATAGTCACATGTGTAAATGCCGAATAGTTTCTCTGGTGTGAAAACTATAATAGTACACAAGATCCTAATGGGATAATTAAGAGTGTGAAATATGAAGAAAAGAGCTAAAGGTGTAGGGAAAGGGGGAAAGGTAGGGGCAAGGAAATAAGGGAAAAGAAAAAATATGAGAAAATGAAAAAATGGGAATAAAGTTTATTAATGGGGAGGGGAGGAGGGGGTGAAAGGAGGGCAGGGACAAGGGGAAAAAATGAGAACCAAGGCCTGTCATGTGAAGGTACAGGATCCCAGTAATGAATGTAACTGTATTGTAGACCTAGACTGTACCAATAAGCTCAATAAAAAAAAAACTTTATGTAGTTGTATGATTATTTAGATAATGAATCTTGGCTTTAATAATATTCAGTAGACTATGAGTTTTTTATCTGCTCACTGTGAGGATAGCTCTTTTAGTCTAAGCTACTGTTTGATTTCCAAACCTGGTTAAACATTCTTACTATATCCCCTTACATAGTTTAATGTGTTACTCTTTAACACAAAAACCTTTTTGCTCACAAAAAGGTCTTATGAATGATGAATGTAGACTTTATATACATTGTGGTAGGAAACTTTCAGTAGGAAATGATCACATAAATAGAGAATATTAAAAATGAAGTGTCAAAAACTGTAATAGTCATTTAATTAGCTGAAGAATACTAAAAAATGTAGTCATTTGCCCACTTGGATTTATCAATTGAAACTTCATTATAAAGAATATAGAAAAACTTTCATTTTGTATATAACTGTATGTGATGGTCCAAAATATACTTGTTCTAAGCTCCAAATTGTAAAAACTGCTTTTAGTTAAGCTTGATAAATGCCAGACCTCCAAATACTGTGTATTATTTTTCCACTGTTAAATTTATAAATATCCTCAAAATGGTTGCTGAAAGACCAACATGCACTGAGAAGTTTATATATAAGGTTCTTTCATGCTAGCTTTGAGAAACCCCTGTTCTTGAGACATGTTCAAATGACTCTTGTTTTATTAATGCAGGTATTCCTTTTCAAACCAGTCTTCCAAGGATATGATTGTTGGTTCTTTTAGAAATTGCAGCTTTGTTAAGCTGCCATCCATAATCAGAGGATATCTAGAAACTGTAAATGTAAGAATTAGCATTTAAAATAGTGACTGAGTTTACCATTGTCATTGTTACTCTGATACTACAAACTTCTTTATTAACTGTATCAGTTAGGGTTCATTAAAGGAGTATATATATATTCCTATCCTGATATATAGAGTTTATGAAAAGTCCAACACAGACATCTCAGTGATGAAAATTGAAAGCTTGATCCAAAGATGAGTAAGGTAAAGATACTCACTCTAATCACTTCTATTTAAGTTTGTACTAAGGATTGGGTCAGGGCAATTGACAAGAAAAAGAAATATAAGATATGTGGACCACAAAGAAAGATATTTCTGCTTACAGGTGACACATGGCCGTATATGTTTATACAATTCTAAGGAGTATACACACACATTAAAATGTGGTCAGATCTAAGAAATAAATTCAACCAAAATATAGAATAGAAGATCAATATGAAGCCTCAGAGATTGGAGGAGATATCAAAACTAAGTAAAATGTGATGGTCTTGCTTGCATTTTGGAACAAAAAGGACATTACTGAAAAAAACTGGAGGAAAGATGGGCGTGGTGGCCCACGCCTGTAATTCCAGCACTCGGGAAGTTGAAGCAGGAGGATCACTGTGAGTTCGAGACCAGCCTCGGCTACATAGTGAGTTCCAGGTCAGTCTCAACTTACATAGTGAGACACTGTCTCAAAAACCAAAAAACCAACCAACCAAACAAACAAACAAACAAAAAAAACCCCAAAAAATAAAAATAAAAAAACTGGTGGAATTTTAACTTTGGTTACAAATAGTGTACTATTTTTAAGTTCTTAATTTTGATGTTTACCATGATTATATACAATGTTAAAGTTGGGAGATTAAAGGAAGCCATACCTTCTGTATAACAGTTCTATAACCCTAAAATTATTTCAAAATACCGTGGTATCTGGTTGCAATCAGAATGGAACAAATTCTGCAACCAGAATCATGGAAAGAATTAAGTTTCTGAACCAATGTAGTGCTAAAAAGTTTTAAATTATTATAATTTGCATATTCCATTTTCTTTTATGGTTTTTGGGTCAATTTTGTTCTTTGCTCAGAATCTATATAAAAATAATTCTGGTTGTTCCCAATTTGTAGGCTATTTATTTTTCTTATTTTAAAAACAACCGTCTTTATTCTCATCAGTTGAGTCATATTTTAAAACCTGTAACAGTATGCTTTGTTTTGATAATTGTAGAATACATCATTGGCTACCAGTTCTTACATTCTCACTAACTATTGTGTAATATATAATTTACCATTTATATGGCTAATCTAATTTTTGTAATTTATACATAACTCTGCCTATCCTACTATATAAATTTCATGGACTTTATTAATGACTTTCAGCCTTTTCCTTTTCCTTTTTTAAACCAGCTTCTAAATTAGAGGTTTGACCTGGAGTAAGTGGAGGCATTATTATATTTTCATAGATAACTTTAAAAAGTGACCATGACTTGAGATTGATGCATGCTTGTGATCTGAAAACAAATTTCTTACATTTCTGACAAACCTCAATTGAAGATTGTAATTAAAGTAAATTTAGAACATCATTTTTTTAGACAGCGAATGGCCATGGCTAGGCACTAGCTTCTGTTGTGAAGGAGATAATTGCACCTATCCTGTAAGATTTTGAATGGATTAAATGGAATGTATATGTAAACGCATAAAAGACTACCTGGAGCATAAAAGGTGCATGAAGCTTCTTATCTGAGAAAGGAAGTACAAGAATTCTTATTGTAGCTCTCTGGGTGTCTATTAAATTGTTAAAATTGGCAAGAACATTGGAACTCATTAACATTCCTGATCATACATGTTTTCACTGAAAGCTATGTGATATCATGTCTTCTCTGCCCTAATCTCTAGACAGGTCTTAATATTGACACTGTATTAGAGTGCAGCTACCATAAATACCTTGCTTTACCAACTTCTCACTTGTGGTCCCCTGTTCACTTCTTGTTCCCTTGGATGACTTTATACTATTTCCTATTTGGATTTGGAGTGTCTACTTTGGTCCCTTCTGTCTCTTCCTTACTTCATCTAATTAATCTTTTTCTGTTGTTGCTCACTTACCTGGTTGATTGTACCCAGTTTACCCTAACCATTTTTCTTCAGGGGTAAATGTATAAAGAAAACAAATTTTAATTAGTGAAATAATATGTTGTCTGGGAATTGCTTTTAGATTCCCCAGCAAAACCAATACTACTACTACTACTACTACTACTACTACTACTACTACTACTACTAATAATAATAATAATAATAAAATGGCAGGAGCATAGAAAAAGAAAAAAAACAATATTGATAACTTGTTAAACCTGAATAATGGCTACATTCTGTTATTCTACTTTGTATATGTATGGATATTTCCATAATAGAAAGTAAAAAGGAAAGACATACAGGCAATTAGAGCATGTTAACTTGCAGCCAAATAGTTTCTCAGAAGTAGGATATAGATGGTAAAAGCAATGAAGTAATGGCTGAAAGTAGGGGGCTTTGTTTTGTATTGACACAGTATACGGGCCAGGCATATTATTTTCTAATATACTGTTGGTCATTTCTACCCCCCCCATGCCAGCTGTGATAACCAATAATGTCTCCAGAATGCCAGATGTCTCCTGGGGCAGGAGACAGAATCACCACTGTTGTGAGCCATTTAAGTTTATGTAGGAATTAGATTTTTTAGCTCATTCCATCCTGATAGAGAAGAATTGACTTGAGGTGGGCAATTAGATGCTATAGTTTTTCTATGCTAAATTAAAAGGCTGTATGTATTATAAATAAATGATAAAAATAGAAATTTTCAAGTTCTCATGCATAATTGTTACAAAAATATTTTATTCCAGGCTCCATGGTATTTCAGCCTTATCATATTAAATCTTTATTTTTGCACAAAATGTTCTTAGAATCATTATCATCATATATAGAATATGATCTGTTCTATTTTCTTTTTATATTTACTTTTTTAAAAAGTTAACAAATTTTACAAGGTCTTTGGAAATGTAGCCTTTACTTGGATAGGAAAGTATGGAAATTTATTTGATAAATTTTGAGATTCTGGGCACAGTGTAAATGAGACATTTTCAGGTACTACAGAGTATAAATAAATGAATGTTTTTCCTGGCTCAATTTTGTACCATAACTAGCCAGCAACTCTTGTATTAACTTCTTCAACTGAATGGAAGTGCACTAGGCCATACTTCTGATTTAATAAAGTCCTCCAAATAGGTTTTTGTGTAAATGTATTTAGAACATGCAGGTGTTTGGCATAGAAACATAAATTACATTCACATAAAATTGGTTCAGGGAAATACTGAAATGTGCTGGGGAGGATATTAAAATATATATCTGAGTGTTCATTTTACAATTCAGCTTGAACAGTTTTAGAACTACTAGAGAGTTCATTACTGTTATATAATTCATTTTTCTCTGTTGAACATTTCTAATCTTGTATGATTATTATTGTTTCTCTATTTTTTCTTGAAGCTTTGTAATTATTTAATTAGCCTTGTGGTATACTAATTTTTGTGTCGCACAGAATTAAGTACAGCACAGTGTGTTTAATTATTCCCAAGAACCACATTTGTCAACTCTTTTGATTAGCTTTTAAAATTTATATAGAAATGTATATGGCTTTTGACTATCTTGCTCCACAAGAGCCACAAGTCTGTTAGTGTACTAAGAATGATAGTCATATAATAAAAATATTGGTCACATTTTTAAGCCATTTTAGAGAAATATTATTAAAGTATTTTTTAAAAGATTTAAATGGCTGAAAGGTGGCCTTTGAAATTCAAACATTCTAATTTAATTTGCCCCATAAATGTATTTATTAAAATGTTTGTTGAATATACACTAAATGACAATTTCTTGGTTTAATTTTCTTTCTTTTTTTGAGATAGGGTTTCACTTTGTTGCCCAGGCTGCTTCAAGCAACCTCTTGCCTCAGCTTTCTGAGTAGTTGGGACAACAAACACCCACTACCACACCATTTCTCTCCTTCCCCCTCCACCTCCCTCTCCCATATCTTTTTCCCTCTCTCTCCTACCCTCCCCTCCTCTCCCTTTCTCCTCTCTTCCCCTTTCTCTCCTCTTCTTTTCTCTCGTTCTGCTTAGGGCCTTCACAATGAGCTACATCCCCAGATATTTTATTTTATTGAGACGTGTTCTTCCTAATTGTCCAAGTGGGGCTCATTTGCAATTCTCTTCACCCTCCTGAGTACCTGGGATTATAGGCATGCTCCACCATGCCTAGCAATTTTTATTGTTAACTTTTATTTTTCAGGTAAGAAAAAGTAGGAAAATGTTGGTATGACTAGAAAGAAGATAATTAAAGAATTAATTAAAAAATGAACGAATTTACTCATAAACTTGAAATATTGATTATGGGTCTGTTTTTAGAATGATATCCACAAGGCTGAATTTCTTGTCTCCTTCAAATCTCCCAATATCCTCTTCTCAGTAAGACCTACTTTGACTATTCAATTTGAAATTATGCTTGCACGCCCAGCTGCTCTGTATTCCTAATCTTTCCATAGTCTGTCAATTTCTCTTTCTCTCTCTCTTTTTTTTTTGGTACCAGGGATTGAACTCAGGACCTTATACTTGCAAAGTAGGCAGCGGAACCACTGAGCTAAATCCCCACCCCCCCCTTTTCAATTTCTCTTAATAGAACTTGTCACTTGCTAGTTACCAAATGTTATGGTTTGTATTTCAATATCCCCAAAGTTTCATTGGCTCATAGATGAGGCTTTGTGGAGCTTGTTTGATCTAGGGTGTGTGATACTGGGATTAAGGGTGTATGGTACTAAATTAGTCTACTGATTGGAATTAGCATAGCCCTGGGTGTGGCTGAAAGGATTTACTGAAAAGAGAATCTCCACCCTGAGTGTGAGTGGTACCACTTGAATGGCTCTTAGACTGGATGGGTTAAAAGGGAAAGGCAGGTTTTCTGCTTCTGCTGCTGCTTCCTGCCTCCTGCATTCTGCTTGCCATCCCATGGATTGTTTCTCCTCTGTGCTGTCCCTCTGCTGCCTTGGAGCCAGCTGACTATGGACTGAAACTTCTATAGGCTGTGAGCCAACACCTTGTGGGTGTTGGGTGTTGTGTCTCAGTGCTGAGAAAAGTAACTAAGACACTTTATATTACATATTCATGTTTATTGTTACATATCTGCCACCCTTTCAAATATGCATTGTTTAAGGAGTTTGTATCTCTTTAATATACTTGTCTTGTGGATACCTAATGCACTGTGCTATAGTTTGGTACATTAGATTGATCTTTGTTTCTGCATTTCTAGTTGTTAGGTCTTTGCTTACTGCCATTCTGCTATTATTTTATTGTTCTTAATTTCAAACTAAGAACTCTGAATGATCTTGAAGTATAATTGAGTGAACAAAAAAGAACTCTAGTAAGGTTTTTGTGGTTTAGTTATTTAAAAACTGCCTCTTCAGAAAGCTGTGCATGGTAGGGCACACCCGTAATCCCAGTGCTCCAAAAGTTGATGCAGGAGGATTGCTGCAAGTTCAAGGACAGCCTGGGCTACATAGAGTTTAAGGCCAGCCTGAACTACATAGCAAGACCCAGTCTCAAAAAACAAATAAACAAACAAAATTGTCTCTTCAAAATTGTAATAATACCATATTTTTTTTTACTGCATACTATGCCACATACTTTACCTGTAGTTTCTGTGAATCCTGCCATCTTTTTGGGGGAATAGGGTAGTTGTCTTAGTCTACTTTGTGTTGCTGTAACAAAATACCTGGTTCATTTTGTGTTATAACAAAACATCTGAGGCTGGATAATTTGTGAATGAAAGAGACCCACTTAGCTCATAGTTCTTCAAATCAGAGAGCATGGTGTTGGCATCTCCATGGCTTCTGGCAAGTTCCTCATGCTGTATCACTATGGTGAAGAAGTACAAGCAAAAGAGGAAACGAAAAGAGAGATGGACTAGCATTATAACAACTTTCTCTAAGTGCAACTAATTCAGTCCTGTGAGAACAAAGAACAGCATTAATCTCTTTGTGAGGAGGACTCTGTTTTATGGCCTATTTACCTCTTAGAGTTCCTGCTGCCTCTTTACACCATTTTATTGGGACCACACTTCAGCATAAAGGTTTGAAAAGGAAAATCAAGTTCATACCATAGCAACAGTGTTACTCCCATTTTATGGATGAGAAAACTGAAACTCATAGAGGTTGAATAATAGTAAATAACAGATCTAGAAATTAAGTATGCTATCTTGGTGTCAGATTTTTAAAAAAATGTATACTTGAAAGATAATTTATCTATTAGTAGTATTATTTAATCAGAAATCAAATATTTGATAAATATTTAAGAACTTTAGACTATAATCATTGGTACACAGTCCATGAATTTATTGGAAAGATTGATTTTGGCTCATGGTCTCAGTCCAGTTTTCTGTTAGTTTTTCACTGCTGTGGTAAAAATACCTGGGAAAGTCAGCTCAAAGAAAAAAAAGTTTTATTTTGGCCTATGGTTTCAGTCCATGTTCAGCGGTCACAATTGTGTTTAGTGTAGATGCGTAATGACAGAAGAGTGTAGTAGAAGAAAGCTGCTTACCTCATGGCATCCAGGAAGCAGAGAGAGGGAGAGCCAAAAAGGAAAGACCTGGGGACAAAATATACCCTTCACAGCCCTGCACCCAGTGACCTTTTTCATTCAAGTAGGCCCCACCTCCTACTCCATAATAAGTCCTTTGGCTAACAAACTCATCAGTGGATTAATTCATTTGATACAGTTAGAGTTCTTATGATATAATAACTTACCAGAAGCTACCCACCAAACTTTCAATACAATAAGCCATTGGGGGGACATTATGGATGCAAACCATTATATTTGTTATAAATTTAACCATATTCTAGGTTCTGAGTATGTCATGATAAATAAAATATATGTGACTCCTGCCCTTCAGGAGCTTATAGTTAGCTACGGAAGAAAATAGATGTGTCATCAAAGATTCAGGACTTTCTTTATCCCTTGCCTTCCCCACCCCAGATCTTGCATTGTCACTGACAGTACAAAATATTCTATCATCGTTAAGATATATAATTTTCCTCAAAATACATAGATAAAGTTTTGCCTTTTTTTACTTGCTTAAAACACATTCCAAGTCTAAAAAGAAAAGTTAAAAAAATCAGCAAGATTAGTTGTTTTTAATACTTTATTTTATTGCATTGAGATGAGAGAAAATTGTGACATTATAAATTGAATTCTCAAATACTAGATTGGACAAGGAATGTACATATTTGTCATTTTGAGGTTATTTGTACATTGCTGCCTTCAAACTATTTGTGATCATTTTTAAAATTATTTGATTGTTAAACATTTAACTACTGTTTAACTTACTTTCATGAAAGACTTTCAAAGTCAGTGTCCTCATTCTTATTGGGTTGTGGTAAAGTCATATGTGTATGTATTTTTAAAAATATAGAATGTTAATAATGCAATGTTGGATTTAATAATTCTTGATTTTCATTCCAATGCAGTATTTCCATTGTATTACATGTAGTACTATTTTAAAAATAATTTAATGTTTATTTTGTATACACTATACTTGTTTATTTTTATGATGAATGAAAAGTAAGTAACAAGAAGAAAAACTAAGGAATTCATCATTTACTTTTCAATGAGTTTTCTTGTCCATTTTTCTTAGTGTTTGCATAATAATACTTTCAAATTTCATTTGCTTTACTGATTATGGCTTTTAAAAGGACTTTGAAACCATCTTTTACTAATAAAGTATTGACTTCATAATATATATCTGGAACATTTGGATTTTGACATCATCCAGGTGTATAATTCTGATGGGATGTTTCCCATAGAATGAATATATATATATATGTATTAGTGTAGTTTAAGACTGGAAGCACTTGTAGTTTAATGTTTCTTTTAAACCCATGAAAATATGGTGAAAACCATAGAAAAGAGATTGCATGGTATCTTTTGCATGTTCATCAAGACTTTTTAGCCAGTGAAAATCAAATATCAGGAAGAAATACAGTTAAATAACAATCAAGTATCTCTGTGGTTTGAGAAGCTTTGTTAATATAAATGTTTGGATCCCGAATTTTTTTTTTTCGGGGTACCAGGGATCGAATTTGGGACCTTGTACTTGTGAGGCATGTGGCAGAACCACTGAGCTAAATCCCTGGCCCTGGATCCTGAATTTTTAAATTTCTACAAGGGTCAGAGAGAAGTATAGGGTGGCAGTTTTAAACAGCTCATTTTTATACTGAATTGAAACTTACAGATATATTTTGTTTGGCTTGCACAGTATATTTGAGAGGTGTGAGTTAATGGCAAGTATTAAATGTTGGAGAGTTTTTGTCCAAAAATTTAGGTTTAAACTTTTGGAAAACTAGAATATCTGACTATGGTGGACTTGCTTTCCTACAAAGGAAGAGTTAGCTGAGTTGAGTGATACATTTGGACCATGCTCCAGTTTGCTGTAATTATAACCACTCATTCCCATTCCTGGATACTGAAATGTAATGCCAGTAGCCATTCATATTTTTGCATGTACCAACATTTCTCCTTGTATTTGGTCTGTATTTGATTTTATATCCCCTAGCATTGAGAAAACATTCTTTCTGGCCTTTTACAATGGCACTCTTTCTAATCATCAGTGTTTGGCTTTCTCCTTAGTGCAAAAACAACTCCAGGTCCAATAAGTACCTTATCTTTAATGAAGGGGCCAAATATTTTAACAAACGGTGCTGGGAAAACTGTGTGACAGATTGAACCTAAACCCATATCTCTCATTGTGCACTAAATTCAAAATATTATTAAATATTTTAAATATTAAATATTAGACACAGTTTGCTAGAAGATAAAATAGGTAAAACTCTTGAAAACAGGTATAGGCAGACACTTTCTGAATAGAACACTAGTTGCATCCTCTTATTCTATTTCACTGATACACAAGATTTTTTTTTTGTCAATACTATGATAAAAACCATGTTGTTTTTAATCACTATTATAGCTTTGTAGTATAATTTGAAGTCCAGGATAGCGGTACCTCCTTCCTTGGACTTGTTGCCCAGAATGCTTTTGCTATTTTAGGTCTCTTCTCGTTCCAAAAGAATTTTAGGATTGTTTTCTCTAATTCTGTGAGATATGCTGCTGATAGTTTGATCAGGATTGCATTAAATCTGTATAACAATTTTGGGAGCATGGCTGTTTTCATTATACTGGTCCTTCCTACCCAAGAACAAGGGATACCTTTTCATTTTCTGATGTCCTCTTTGGTCTTCTTTTTCAAAATACTGTTATTTTCAATGTAGAGGTTTTTACTTCCTTCATTAGATTGATTCATAGGTATTTAATTTTTTGGATGCTATTGTGAAAGGTGCTGTTTCCCTAATTTCTCTATGAGTGAGTTTGTTCTTTGTGTATGGGAATGCTGTTGATTTTTGAGCCTGCTATGCTACTGAATTTCATTACTAATTCTAGGCGTCTTTTGGTAGAGTTTTGGGGGTCTTCTGTGTAGAGAATTGTGTCATATGCAAACAATGACAATTTAACTTCTTTTCTTATTCATATCTCTTTTATTTCTTTCTCTTGTGTAATTGCTCTGCCTAATTATTTGAGAAAATATTGAACAGGAATGGTGATAGTGGATATCCTTGTTTTGCTCTTGATTTTAGAGGAAAAGCCCTCAGTTTTTGTGTGTTTCACATGATATTGGCTATTAGTTTGTCATAGATAGCTTTTATTAGATTGAGGTAAAGATCTTCTATACCTATTTTCTTCAGTTTTTTTTTTAAATATCATGAATGGATATTGGATTTTGTCAAATTGTGGGAGATTTTAATACCTCACTCTCACCAGTGGACTAGTCAGATGATAAAGAAATATAAAAAGGAGCATCATGACTTAAAAAATATTTACAGAACACTCTATCCAAGAGCTGAGCTATAAAATATATATTTTTCATCATTGCATGGAGCTGTCTCTAGAATAGGTAAAATACTAGGTCTTAATAAATTAAAAAAATTGAAATCATATCCTGTATCTCTTCCAAGCACAGCAGAATGGAATCTGAAATCAACAGCAAGAAAGACTTTAGAAATTATTCCAACAAATAATTACAAAACATGTTTGAATAAACAGTGAGCCATTGAGGAAATCCAAAAGAAATTTTAAAAAAATTTAAAATCAAATGAAAATTGAAACACTGCATACCAAAACTTGTGGAATATAATAAAAGCAGTACTAAGAGGGAAGTTTATAGCAATGAGTTCCTACATTAAAAAAAAAAATAGAGATTTAAAATAAAAAAAACTAATGATGTACTCAATATCTTTGAAAAAATAATAAACTGCACCCTAAATTAGTAGAAGGAAATAAATACTAAATATCAATGCAAAAATAAATGAAATAGAGTCTAAAAGAAGAATATAATGGATCGGTTGGTTCTTTGAAAAGATAAAAGATTGACAAATGTTACCTCAACTAACAAAGGGGAGGGAAATGTTAAAAGATGAGATTCATATAATAAATTTAGGGTTGAAAAGTGAAATTACAACTGACATGATGGAAATACAAAGGACTGTTAGTGATAACTTTGAAAATTTTTATGCTAAGAAATTACAAAACAGAAGAAATGACAAATTTTTTCATATAAATAATCCACCAAAAGTGAACCAAGAAAGTATAAAACCTGAATAAACTAATAACAACTAATAAGTCTGAATCAGTTATAAAAACTATCCCAAAAAAGAAAAGCTCAGGGCTGGATAATTTCTCCGTTAAATTTTACCAAGCTTTTATTTTATTTTTTTATTTTTAAATTTTTTCCTCATTGTTTATTGGTACATTTTGGGTATACAGTACAGTTACATTCATCATTGGGATCTTGTACCTTTACATGACAGTTCTTGGTTCCCATTTTTTCCCCAACCAAGCTTTTAAAGGAGAACTGACACCAGTGTTTCTCAAATTAGCTCATGGAATTGAAAAACAAAGAACCACTCCATATTCATTCTATGAGGCCAGCATTATCCTCTTAGCAAAACCTAACACAGTCACAACAAAAAAGAGAATTACTACATAGATCAGTATTCTGATAAACTCTAGTGCCAAAAGTCTCAGTTTAAAATGTTACCAAATGAGAAGAAAGGGGCTAAAGGTGTAGGGAAGGCAGGATGGATAGGGGAAGGGTAATAAGGGAAAAGAAAAAAATGTGAGATAAAGAAAGATGGAAATAAAGTACTTGTGGATGGGGAGGGGAGGAGTGGGTGAAGGGAGGGCAGAGGTAAGGGGAAAAAATGAGAACCAAGACCTGTCATGTAGAGGTACGAGATCCCAACAATGAATGTAACTGTACTGTATCCCTAAAATGTACCAATAAACTCAATTAAAGCTGAAAAAAAAAAAAGAAAATAGAGAGGTAAGGAATCTTCCCTCCAGGAAGAAGACTCTTATCAAGGCTATACTAAGTTAGTTACAGCTCTAATGGCTTCTCCTTACCTCCGAACTTGGACTTGAGAAAACATTTGAAATTCAGTATAATCAGATTCTTTTTTAATTCCTCTGAACCTATTTCCTTTTAAATAAACACCCTTCCTACACTTGCTTATGTATATGAATTAGGACAGGGACCATTTGGATTTCAGCTTGGAATTATCTAGCAATAAACATCTACCAGAATCTTTCTGTTATTATTGCCAATGAAACTCTAACTTCCAAAAAAATTTTTTTTACCAAATTGAATCCAACAGCACATCAAAAAGGTCACAAACCATAATCAAGTTGGTTTCATTATAGAAATGGATGAATGTTTCTTCATACATGAGCCAATGAATGTAAAGCCTAAGAATCTTACGATCACCTCAAGAGATTTAGAAAAGTCATTTGATAAAATGACAAGAATCCTGATAAAATTAAGCCATGGAAGGATCATACCTCAACATAATAAAGGCTATATATGACAATCCCATAGCTAGCATCATACTGAGTGAAGAAAAACTGAAAACATTTTTTTTAAGGCCATGAACAAGACAAAGTTGTTTATTCTCACTGCTTTTTTAAAAATATAGTTCTAGCAATTTTAAAGTAGTTAGGCAAGAGACAAAAAATATGAAAGTTATTCAAGTATGAAAGGAGGAAATAAAATCATCCCTTCTTGCAGATGTTAATGATTCCACATATGGACAAAGACTCCATCAAATAAATCTTAGAATTGAGAAATGAATTCAATAAAATATCATGATACAAAAATCAATATACAAAAACCAGTTGCTTTGGCTGAGCATGATGATGACATATGTTTATAATCCCAGCTACTTCAGAGGCTGAGACAGGAGAATTACAATTTCAAGATTAGCTTGAGCAAATTAGACTGTTGCAAAATAAAAAATAAAAAGGGCTGGACATGTAGCTTAGTGTGAGGCCTGGGTTCAATCTCCAGGACCACAAAGTAATGAAAGCAGTAGTTTTAATATACACTAAAAAAATAAATTTTCTGGGATAGAAATCAGGAAAGTAATCCTACTAAAAAGCCACAAAAATTAAAAACAGCTTGGCATGAATTTAAGAAGTGAAAGGCCACTAGAATGAATGCTTGCTTCAAAACCCTGAAGAAAGGAATTAAAGAAGACACTAAAATGTGGGAAGACCTGTATCCATGGACTAGAAGAATTAATGTTAAAATATTCATATTACCAAGTATAATCTACAAATTTAATGCAATTCATAAAAATATCAATGGCATTCCTTACAGAACTAGAAAAAAACAATCCCAAATTCATATAGAAGCATCAAAGATCTGCAATATTCAAAGCAATTCTGAGCAAAAAGAGCAAAACTGGAGGCATCACAAAACACAATTTCAAATATGCTACAAAGCATAGTAATAAAAAAGAATAAAGCATTGATATAAAAATTAGACATGTAGACTGACAGAGTAGGATAGGGAAGCCACAAATAGACCTAAATATACCTGCAGCCAATGAAGGTGCCAAAAACATACACTGAATAACAATAGCCTCTTCAATAAATGGTGCTGGGCCAGGGATTTAGCTCAGTGGTGCTGTCACCTGCCTCGCAAGCACAAGGTCCTGAGTTTGATGCCCAGTACCCCCGCAAAACAAACAAACAAAAAAATGGTGCTGGGAAAACTAAAAATCCACAAGCAAAATGGTTAAAATTTAACCCCCATCCCTCACTCTATAAACAGTCAACTCATGTATCAGAAACTTCATTGTAAGTACTGAAACAGTCTACTAGAGGAAAACCTAGGGAAAGCATTTTAAGATATTGGTACAGGCAGTGATTTTCTAGATTAGATTCTAAAAGCATAGGCAACAAAAGCAAACATTGACAAATGGTATTACATCAAACTAAAAAACTTCTAAGTGGCAAAGGAAATAATGAGTGAAATGGTAGAAAATCTTTCCTAGCTATTCATCTGATAGAAGGTTAATATTAAAAATAAAGAATTAAAAAACTTCACAATAATAGTGAAACAAGTAATCCAATCAAAACAGGAAAATAATCTGAATAGACATTTCTCAAAAGAAGTATACATGGCTAATAAGTATATGAAAAAATGCTGAATATTATTAGCCATCAGGGAAATGCAAATCAAATGACTCTGATCTCATTACAGTCAGTAGCTATTACCAAAACAAACATAAAAATTAATAAAATTTAAATAATAGTGGTGATTTAGATAAAAAACCCTTATATACTACTGCTGGATATGTAAATCAGTACAGCTACTATTAAAAAAAAGTAGGTAGAGTCCTCAAAAAACTAAAACTAGAACTGTCGTGATCTAGTTATTCCTCTCATACTGTATCAGTCAGTATTTACTAGGGAAGTAGATATAATGTAAGATATGCAAATATATATGTGTGCATGTGTGTGTGTGTATATATATATATATATAATATATATATATGTATGTATGTATATGAATTTACAAGATTGGCTTCCAGTGGCCACCCATACAATCAGATGAGGAAGAGTGCAGAGGGTCTGGCTGCACACTGCAAACTGAAGGATTTAGTCTAAGATCTGGAGTTCAGTGTAGTGTCCCGTGTGAATCTCTCAGGAAGCCAATGGGTCTGTGATGGAAGGCTGAAGAGATGATGCTGGAAGGCTGAAAGATCTGTGCTGGAAGCCAGGAGATAATGTCCAATGTGAAGGTGAAGACTGCAGCTCCTCCCAAGAAACAGAAGCAGATCTGTCCTTCCTCAGTTCCCCTTTATACCATCCAGGTGAGGAGCGGCTTTAGGATGGGTCTTCTGCACCCTGGGACATGGAATGATTGAGTTAATTTAGTTATGCTTCTCCTAACTAAACTTCTCAAGTTGACACAGTCAGTCAACTTCACAGGTACATATATAGGTTTGAAGGAAATAAAGTCAGTATACAAAACAGATCTCCGAAGGCCCAGTTTTATTTTTTGGTGACGTTAATCATAGTAGCTAAGACATGTATCAGCCTAGAAGCCCATCAACAGATGCATGGATAGTTGGGTGTGGTTGTACATGCACAACTTTAATCCCAGCCCTGGGCAGGCTGAGGCAAATGAATCAAGTGAGTTTAGGGCCAACCTGAACTACATAGTGAGATCCTGTCTCAAAACAAAACAAAACAGAAGACACACACAAAAAACAGATGCATGGATAAAGAAAATATGGCATGAATACGCAGTAGAGTTTTATTTAGCCATAAAAATGTAAATTAAAAAATGTTTATTTGGGTAGAATTGGAGAACATCGTGTTAAGCAAAATAAGCCAGACATAGAAAGACGGGTATCATGTGTACTCTTCCACATGTGAAAAATTTTAAGAAATTGACCTGAAAGAGGGATTTCTGATGGAAGAGGGAGTTCTAGGGAATGGAAAGGGTGTCAGTAGAGGAGTGATGGTAGTGGGTGATTGTAGAAGAATTATAGATGCATATGATCAATGCACAATGTGTGCACCTATGGAAATAAAAAGAATCATGGGGATACATCGTTGACAAAAAATTTTAAAAAGGAGAGGTTTATTTGGTGCCCAGTTTCAGAGGGCTCAGTTCATAGCTGGCTGGCTGAAGTAAGAACTGTCTTAGAGGAAGGGCACACCAGAAGAAAGCTGAGCAACATGGTAGCCAGGAAGCAGAGACAGAGAAGGGAGGAGGTGAGAAAAATGATATAGCCTTCCAGGTTACTCCCCCAGTGATTCACCTCTTTTGACCATTCTCTACAGCACCTTCAGCTATAAACTCATCAGTGGATTAATCCACTTATCAGTAGAGTGCTCCCCATGATCTTTTTTGTTTTGTTTTGTTTTGTTTTTTGTTTTTTTGAGACAGGGTCTCACTATTTAGTGAAAATTACCTGGAACTCACTGTGTAGCCCAGGCTGGTCTCAAACTCACAGTGATCCTCCTGCCTCAGCCTCCCGAGTGCTGGGATTACAGACATGCGCCACCAGGACCGGCTCACTCCCCATGATCTAATCACCTTCCAAGAGCCCTACCTTTGAACACATGAGACTTCTGGGGAACGTTTTAAATCTAAGCCACATTCTTAATCTGGGTAATTAATATGTGTTAACAATAATAATAAAGAATATTCACTCTGCTAGAAAATTCTTAAAACAATACAGACAAAAAGAAATATTACAAATAAAATTTCAAAAAAATTCAGGAAATTAATCCAATGGTGCTCGTTTGATTTCAAAAAACAGTAAAGAGGCTTTAAGCCTGGATTTGAGTAGAGTATAATCACATTATAATAGATGCTGCATTGAAAACTTGTTTAGTGAGACAAGACTTCTTTTAGTAACAAATTAAGGATATAGATTCAACAATTGTGAAAATGGTACTAAAAGCATCATTAACAGCTTTGGCTTTTCATTTTTTCTATTACTTATTAGTCGTGTAACTTAAGCAAGTTGCTTTGATGCTCTGATCCTTAGTTTCCTAATATGCAGAATAAATAAATTAAATAATTAAATGATTTATTCTAATAATTATAAATAATTTAATCATGAGGTTTTAGATATAGTTACGGTGTTTTAAACCTTAAATATCAGCAGGTTTCACCGGAATGCATTGGGTTATTTAACTTAATTTTATCTTGAATGTCATTATTTTAAGATCATAGTTTCACGTGAGAGGACTATCGTGAAGCAGGATTGACCTGGCATGTGATGAAACTAAGGAACATATGGGAACAAATCTGAGGCCTTGGTCACATTTTTGAGAACCTTGTTATCAGCCACTGACAAAAGAGAATGATAGTCTCTATATTTCATAGGCTGGCTGGTAAGAAGAGTAAAGAGTAAAGAACTGTTAATGGAGAAGAAATATCAATTGTCTTTGCTTTGTTGCCTGTGTACATAATAGAGGCAAAGAAGAAATAAGGAAGAAGTAGTTAAATTAGATATTTCTTGACAAATGCTCATTCTTGGGCTACATTTTATGACAGAGGGTATTCTCATTATGCTAATTTTCTGTTTGCTTTCAAAAGCCTATTCATTCCTAGCAACTTTTAAAGATATAGATAAATAATTACTTTGCTAAAGATATAAGTGATAAATTCATGTAATATACTAAATTGAGAACTTAATGTTAGAGAAGAGCTGTTGGATCACAGAACTTTATAAGGATATGTTTGGCCTAAAAAACAGTATTAGGATCATAAGCATAGAGCAAGCCTTTGTATGTTTGTATGTAGTAAAAACAAAAGATACATATTGGAAGGGCCAGGGATTTAGCTCAGTAGTTCAGTGACCTGCCTTGCAAGTGCAAGGACCCGAGTTCAATCCCGGTACCAAAAAAAAAAAAAAAAAAAAAAAAAGAAAGAAAAAAAAGATATATACTGATATGGAAAATAGGAGTCATCTATTTTTTATTTAAGATTTTTTTCTTGGAAAAAAATACATAGTATTTATTAAGAAATCTAAATTATCCCATTGACTTGATGGCAAAATATGACTGTCACTTGATTTTTTTTTACACTATAAGGGCAAAGTGTCAGGAAAGTTTTTATAAGCCTATCAGTTAGACTGCAAAGTCAGGAATTGCAGAATTTCATAAGCCAAATGAGATAGAACCTTGTGTCAATATTTGTGCATGAAGAAATGTGATTTGTGAAACTTGGCTCCAATTGCCAGCTGCTTAGAGCCTTGCAATTTAAAAATCTCATTAGTAATCAAAATGAATGAACACAAAATTTCCATTTTAAAAAGCAGCTCTACCAAACTTTGTTTTTGAGAAAAATAATTTTAGATAGTTTTGGCAACTGCTGATTAAATATTTGAGCTTGATTTTGTGCACATGGAGCACATTTTATTCATTACATTAACCACACAGTAAATAAATGAATACCACAGTGATCTACTTTGCTTAGAGTAACTAAAAAGTTAAGTATTAGATGTGCATTAAATTTGTAGAAATGCAAAAGTTATGAAAATGTTATTGAATACAGTGCACAAAAAACAACATTCCTGCATCATAGAATTTAACCTAATTTTATTTCTTAATCATATAAAATGTTTTGATTTCAGGTATGATTTTGACTTCTTTTATTTTCTTGGAATATCTGTTTATATATTCTTTTAATTACTGAGCCAAAACTTGTTTTAATTATAGTTATTGAAGTTTATTTTTAAATATTGAAAAAAGTTTTAATTTCCTGTTACTGACTTCATATCTTTATCTTTACACTTGATTTTAGGTATTATTATGAATTTGAAGGTAATAGCTAAATGACAATTAAAGTTACTGTGTTATACACAAATAAAATATTCTCTCTCTTTTTTTTATGGTACTAAGGATTGAACCCAGGGCCTTGCATATGCTAGGCAAGCACTTTACCACTGAGCTGCATCTCCAGCTCTTTGAATTTTGCTTGGAGATGAGTTTTTCTAAGTTGCCAAGACTGGGCTTGATCTTGGGATATTCCTGTTTAAAATTCCTGAGTAGCTGAAATTATAGACATACAGATTTGTGCCATACTATTATATCATCTTTAATCAAATGCTACTTATCTCAGAGTTATTTTTGCACTTTAACAATTTTTATATCTTTTTGGTTGACACACATTTAAAGGAATGAGAAATGTCCCTTTTATAGATATCCAAGGACATATTAAACCTCTTTCTTTGCCATAAAACTGAAAAATTAGAATTTTAGATGATGCTTTCAATGATAATTAAATATCATATTTTTCTACTTTCAATACATCTATGTATATTTTCACATAAAATTAAAAAAGGGATGGTTAATTATTTGAGTTATTGGGAATGAAGATTGGTGACTATATTTACTGGATGCAAATAAAAAGAAATGATACAAAATTAAATAATGTCAACACAAATAAGCTAAAACTAAATTTACACTAATGATTACAACATTTTCAAGAGTGCTAAACAAATTGGCATGCAATACTGAATAAAAAATCCAAGATGATGTACATTTTATGAAACAGAGTATTCAGGACCTCGATGCTTGGAGAAAATATTAAAATGAGCACATTTCTTTCTCTAGTTTGACTGATAACCAGAAGATAACACAGAATAGACCATATACCTTCCTGAAGTTATTGTGAAGAACTGTATGGTTTAGCAGACTTTTGTTTCACATATCTATAATGCTTTCAGGAAGGGATGGAAGTAAAAAGCATCACTTTTGGTTTTCCTTTCAGAAAGAAAATTGGGAAATTTGGTGGAGTATAAGGTTGATGACCAGAATATACTGGATTCTTAAAATTTTCCACGTAATAGAAATGAAAAAGATTTAATGTGAAAATACACTGGATCCACTTTTTTTTTTTTTTTTTTTTTTTTTTTTTTAGGTAAGAAGTTGTTTCCTTGAAGGAAAGAGCTGGAGTATCTCAATTAAAAATTAAAATCATAGCAAGAAGCTTCTGTTATATAACAATGTCATATTTATTTTGTGTACATGTATTATGGCTTAGCTCTAAAATGTCCCTCAGAATTCTTGTGTGTGTGGAAGATGATTGGATGATGGGGGTGCTATTCTCATCAGTGCATTAATCCATTGATGAGTTCAATATCTAAATGTGCTGTTAGGAGGTGGGTCACAGGGGTGTGACCTGAAAATGTCTTCTCTGTCTACTTCCTGGCTGCCAAGGATTGAACACCTCTTCCTCCACCATGCCCCTCTGCCATCTTATTTCTGCTTTGGAGCCAGCTGACCATGGACTGAAAGCAGGAGCGGAAATAAACTTCTCCTTTCAGTTGTGGGAGTTCGGTATTTTGTCCAAGTGATAAGGAAAATGAATAAGACAACATATATAATTTCAAAGTCATTTGACATTTGTCCAAAGCAGAAATATTTATCATGAAAATAAGGAAACTTGCCTTTTAGTTCTCCTCACTTGAAAGGAGACTAAATTAGCATTCTTGTCACTATAGAAAATTATATTTTAAGTAATTAATACTTAAAGGAGAGGTCAGAAACCTGTGTTGTGAAAAATATAGGAAAATGTATTCTAGTGGTTGTCAGAATTATTTTTCTTGATTTTTTGTAATATTTGTGATATTTCTTCAAATCTATAACTTGTTAAATTTGAGAATGGTATCACTTCCAAAGTCAAATTCTCATAAAGGGGGAGTCACATTTATTTTTAAATAGATGGATTTATTTGGATTTTCTTGGTCCAAGGCAGCCATTTTATATATACTTCTCTATTTATGCTACCACCATGACATATATCTTTTATAGAAAAATGAATGGAATGAATCATTCATATTGCAGTTTTAGATTTGTGCACTATTTCTACTAATATGGATATATTGTTTTCCAAGGATGGTATTTTTATTTTGCTATTTATGATACATTCTGTACAAGCTTCTTTATTTTGTCCTAATCTCTATTTCACCTTTTCAGTTTCTTTAAATTATTAAGAAAAAAACACTTACTTTGGGAGTCTAAACAATTTTTATAAAATACAGAGGCTCTAGAGTCTTTTTGAAAAGAGTTCTAGAGCTGGGGGCCAGCTAGGTGGTAGAGGATAGACTTATCATACTCAGGGGTCTGGGCTAAAATGAGAGGGGAAGAGAAGGAGGGAGGAAGAGAGAAGGGAAAGAAAATGGAAAGGAGGAGGAGGAGGAGGAGGGGAGGAAGAAAGGAGAGGAGAGAAGACAGGAGAAACGGATACGGGGAGGGGAGAGGGAAGATCTTGAAGTTCTAAGTAAAATTCTTTCTCCACTTTTAGGCTTTTATTAAGAATATTTGTGTACATTCTATGACCTTCAAATATTTCTTTTCTTATATTGTTATGAAAATAAAATTTAACTGTAGCATTTTACCTGTACTTCTCTAATTTCTTCAAATAAAATATTTATTGTTATTCTAAAGAAAACAAACCAAATGGTACATAGTTCCTAGAACAACTTCTTAGGATAGAAAATCTGTGAGCTACTCTTAAGGTTCTATATATACAACTTCTCAGTATACTTTTGGAAGTGTTCAACATAGTCATTAAAACTAGGGGTCTGGAACTAGACTGCTTGGTTTTCCATCTGACTATGCCATCATCAACTGTGGAATTTAGGCAGATTATTTATCCTTACCTGTAAAATGACAGTACAGTCATATCCTTAGAGTCTTCTAACATATGAACAAGTTGCTTTGTTTTCACTATAACATTATCTTAGTCTGTTTTGTGTTGCTTAAATATTATACCTGAGGCTAGTTACTTTATAAAGGAGAGATTTATTTCTTATACTTCTGGGGGATTGGAGTTTCAAGGCCAAGGGACTTGTATCCGGTGGAGGACTTCATCTTGCATTAGCTCACGATAGAAGATGGAAAGACAAGGAAGCATATGCATGCAAAAAAGAGAAGGAAAGCAAGAGAGGGCCGTGCTCAAATTTATAAGAAGCCCACTTTGGAAATAACTAAGGCCACTCCTTGTATAACAACATGAATCCATGAATAAAGGTTGAGTCCACATAATGTAAGCACCTCTTGTTAGGTCCTGCCTCCCAGTATTGTTGGATTGTGAATTAAATTTTGAACACAGGAATTTTGTGGGGACACATCCAAGCCATAGTGTGTTAGTTACTTTTCTCTTGTTGCTGAAACAAAATACCAGGCACCCAAAGTTAAAAAGGAAGGGGTTTATTTAGTTTAGAGTTCATAGAGGTTTCAGTTCATAGTTGGCTGGCTCCAAGGCAGGGAAGACAAACACGCCTCACAGAGGAGAAACAACATGGTGCATACAAGGTAGCAAAGGCTACAAGGGAGAGAGTTTCACCAAGTCTTTCTGCTTCTTTTATCCCATCCAGATTACTGGGATTAGGGCGGTGCTAAACCACTCACTTACCTGTACTGGTTTAGTAATCACACACCCTTAATCCCAGCGTCACACATTCCAGATTCAGCTACCTCAGAGCAAATGTGGCTTTGGGGGACACCCAGACCATAGCATATAGCAAGGCCATAGTAAATATACAATAGGTGTGAGTTGTTATTATAGTAGCACAAAAATAATAAGTAATCTAGAGGCCTTTGGTTCTCAGCAGGGGGTAATACTGAGGTTCTTAGTCTATTAGGGCTGCTATAACTAAATACTTTAGACTGGGTAATTTATAAACATCAGAGATGTATTTTTTGTGACTCTGGAAGCTGAGAAGACTAAGATCAAGGTGTTGGCACGTTTGGTATTTCATGAGTTCTCATTTTCTGCCGCATAGATGATGCCTTTTTCTTGTATGATAGAAGGGGCAAAAATGTTCCCTCAGGCCTCTTTTATCGGAGCAGTAATCTGATGACCTCTCTCAGAGACTCTACCTCTTTATCCACCACATTGGGGGTTCAGTTTCAACATATATGTGGGGGACATAAGCCTCATTCTCCTCCAGGAAGCTGTGGATATTTTTGGAACCTCAAAATTCATTTTGTATATTGCTTTTCTAGACACACAGGGAAACACAATATAAAGGATGTGATCTATGTATTTAGGGGGATCTTTAAAAAGCATGGCTGTTTTATGAAATTGATTTATTTAAGATTGTTAACAAAATATTACTATATCTTCCAAGTTGTGTGAAAAAATTACGCATAAGGATTTGTATTGAGAGCTGGATTTTGACCCCAACTATCAACTATTTTAAGACATCTGTACTGTGAAAATTTTTGTAGAAATCTCTGGGATAAAAACCTTATTTGCTAATTCTCTGTTTATCCTAGATATATTTATGCTTAGCTTGGTCAGATATTTTCTTAAGTAGGAGAGTTGTTTTTAAAATTTATTATAGGAATGACCTTTTTTTCACAGAAGATAAAGTTCTAATGGCTAAATTGAGGAGGAAGAGGATTTCTTATTTACCAGTTAAGACTAGAGAAGACATGAGAGAGGTGACAGGCTGAAGGGGTAGAGTTGTGATGGAATTTGCCTTTCTCAGTGAGATGAGGAAATAAAAGGCCTGGGAATGACTTGCCACTCAAAAGTTCAGCGTAGTAAGTGACTTCAAGTGTCTGCAGAAAGTGAAGGAGACATTTTGAGATTTATCAAGGAAGATCTTTGGTAGTGGTGTGCTTTGTGTGATAACTGCCCTGTGTAAAGGGAGCAAAGAAAATCCAGGATTGTGTAGTAAACCTGGCCAATTTGGATTCCATGACTACATAATACAAAAAGTTGGTGTCCTATGCCTTGGTCAACGAATCTTTGCATTTGAAACGAGTGGTTTAGCATTTTATAAGACGATTGGTGCAAAAATGACTGCTTTCCAGTTTCTATCCCTAGGATTAGTTCAATTCTTTGCTTGTGGGAAAAACAGCAACAACAACAACAACAACAAAAAAAACAGAGGCAAACTGAAAGTTCTTTTGGCAATTAAAAAAATCATTCTTTAAAACTTTTCCTGTGCTATTTTGAAAGAAAGAAATCTGTAGCTCTGTAAATGTACCATGGCACTCTGGAGTAGGTATGGAAATGAGAGGAGCATGTTTCCTTGTGAGTCCGTGTGCGATGGCTGACAGAAACATGCTGAGGAGGAAAAATGCCACGTCATGTGAATAAATTTTCCTCAGCCCATAGGAGGTTTTGCTCTTCTATTGTGTATTTTCCCTCAAAGTATTCTACTTGCACTAAGAATATATAGTACCATACCCTGATTTTTCTCTTTGCATCAGGCTTCAGGTTATATTTATTAATATCTCCTGTCACACAGGAACTAGCTTGAGGTAACTAGACTCTTGCTGCTGCCATCCTTAGAGTAAATAAAAGAAAGAAATAGAGTCACACAATATAAGAAGGAAATTTAACTTTAACAGTTTGCAAACTGGTTTTTCTTTTCCCTTTCTATTCTTAATTCCCTTTCTTACTTCCTCTCTCCTCTTCCTCTTTCTGCTTTTCTCTCTTCCTTCCTTATATCCTTATTTCTCTCTCCCTCTCTCCATCTCTCCCTTTCCTCCCTCCCTTCCTTCCTTCCTTCCTTCCATTTTTTTCTTCCTTCTTAAAGCCTGGGACTATCTATGGAAGGGTTTTGAGGAACCTACAGAGATAAAGGCCATTCTCATGGGTGAGGCAATATCCAGAATTGTTCCTTCCTGTGATTTTGGGGAGAATTATTTAAAATATCAAACTAATTGTATTAAAAATAGAAATTCAGACTTATAAATGACTTGCATCAGTTCCTGATTTTGACTGCTGGGATAATATGAGCATGCTGATCTCTTCTGCTAATAGGGAAGTTCTTGACATGCATTGCCAAATCTAGCCTTTCAAGTTGAATATTCTGTTCTTACTTGTTTAAAACTCTTTGAATATGGTACCAAAATATTTGAGTTGTTTTTGTTACCCCTTTTATAACTGAAGAATGTATAGTATCTAGTATGTGTAGTTCTATTGCTGTGATAATTGATAAGAAAAGTTTGGTATACTTAAATTTATATACTTTTAAAAAGACTATAAACTTCCCATTCTCTAAAACAAATCTTTATTCCACAGGTTGCAAATACATTGTTTAAAAGTTTATCAATTAATGTTTTCTCAAATTATTTTACCCAGCTTTTGAAAACAATCCTAAATTTATCACATTATTTTCTCACAATTCCTACATGGTATATATTTTTATTTCTTTTCTATGCCCTCCATGAAATGCTTTAAAGGAAATCATCTACTTGAAATTAGGACTATTTATTTTTTGCTATTACAGTGTATAGAGCGACAGACAGTCCATTGTGGTGAAATAGTTGTCTGGTCCAGAAAACACTTGTTCCTCTAGAGGGCAGTGTTTCACTTTTACATCATCGACCCAGAGAAATTTAGGAACAGCCTTCTTTCTTGAGCCTAGAAGAGCTTTGTTCTGCTCATTCTCTCTCTCTCTTAAAAACCATATTGTATCGCTGAGACACTTAACTGACATGCTTTTAACCAGAAAACAGTCAGGATAATTAGAACTTCCACCAACTAATATTTAATTTGAGTTTTCAGGGAAGGTTTTGGTTTTATTTCTCTGTTTTCTAGGAAAACAGAAGAATCTCAATCTATGCTTCAAACTGAGTTATAATTGAATTATTTTTTTCAGAAAAAATTTTCCCATTAGAAACCATTTCACTTTAAATCCTAGATTTGTCACTAAACTTGCTAAAAAAACCAAAACAAAACAAACAAATTTCCAGAGCCATCCAAAACAAGACCCTCCCTGTTCCTTCCCTAAAACTTAGCTTATTCTCTTTGGTTCTACACTTCTGTTTGCATTTTTATGGTGTTTTAAATTTTGTAGAATTTTCTTTGTGCCACAGTCATCGTTTTATTTATTTACTCTTTTGTGATAGTTCCCCAAAACAAAGGTCTTTTAGTATTAAGAGAATAAAAGCCTTCTCCATCCCCATTCTCACTTTATCCTTGTTAAAAGCAAAACAAAATATACTAATATGGTAGGTAGAATTCTAAGATAGATCTTAAGATATCTGACCTCTGGTGTATGTATATACCTTCATCCTGTTATTCTGTCAAACACTAATCAAGCTAATACTGTGAAGGGATTCTAGAGATGAATTAAAATCATACATAATCAAAATAAGAAGTATATTTTTGGATGGTCCTGAAAGAATGATAAGAGCTCTTTAAATCTGTGTTTAGACATCAGACAGAAGCTTGACCAATTAGAAATGTGAGAAGGATTCAGTTCAGGAGAGGTTGTTCACTGGTCCATTGGAAGGGAAAGGAGCTGTGTTAGTCACTTTTGTGTCACTAGGACAAGACACCCGATACTCAAAAGTTAAAGGAGGAGAGATTTGTTTTGACTCCCAGTTTCAAGGTGTTCATTCCACGGTTGGCTGACTCCAGACAGAAGTGGCATGATGGAAGATATGGTGGAGGACAGCTTCTTACCCCATGATAGCCAGGAGGCAGAGAGTGCAATGACCCAAGGACAAGAATATAACCTTCCAGGTCATGCCCAGTGATCTGCCTGCTCTGACCAAACTCCACCTCCAATGGCACATTCAGCTATGAACCCATCTGTGGTTCAATCCACTGATAAGTAGAACTCTCCCTGATCTAATTTCCTTCCTCTGTACCTTTCAATGTATGAGATTTAAGGGAGAAATTTGAGATCTAAACCATAAGAGGAGACAATGGGCCAAGAATCTGAAAATCATTTTAATGGCTGTGAATGATCACTAGTTAACAAACAGCAAGAAATCCAGGACCTCAATCCTATAACCACAGTAAACTGAATTCTATGAAAGCCAAGTGTCTTGAAAGTAGATGTGAGCTCAGATGAGAATTAAATCTAAATATCTTCTCTTTTTGTGACATGATGAATAGAAGATCTATTTAAGGCATATCTTTTGACCTGTATAGCTGTAAGATAATAAACAGGTACTGTTTTAAGGCTAAAAGTTTGTTGGTATGCTGCAATAGAAAACCAAAATAAAGTAAGTAAATTCCTTTAACATGATGTTTAATGAAGTAGTTTGAAAATGGAAGCTGTCATATGATCAGATATGAACCAATACAGTTTAACATTTGGGGATTAGCCATGCCCTATTATTGTGGTGGTTTGTTGGCCGATGTCCATGCTTTCTTTCCTTGGAAGCATTCCCTATTGGGATGAACTCATGCCTCCTTGCCAAGGTGAGGTTCTGTTAACTGGAGACATTTAGGGTATATATTTAAAGAGATGGCATGTGACCAAAGTTGGGTCTAATCAGAATGAACCTCAGAAGAATTTGGGTAGGAATATTGGGTATATACTCCCTTTTCTTCTGTGAGGTTGGTGATGTAAATATTGAGATTTATAGGTACTGAAGATTCAAGGGAGAGCTTGAAGTCTCCCAGAGGCTGCCATGTGATAGGTAATATTAAGCAATCTAGAGGAAACAATGTTAGGAAAAGATTTCTAGTTTTCTTTCAGTCCTGGATTAGGCAGTAAAGTAATATAATTCCTGACTTCATTTATCTAAACCAGTAACTTTCCTCTTTCTTTAAAAAAAATTGTTTAACCTTCTTTGCATTGAGTTTCTTGCAGCTGAAGAAAATCCAAACTGATAGAGCAGTTATTATCTATTTGATATTCATGTTAGCCTTCTACATCTTTATTTAAAAATTTTTTTATTAGTAGTTTTCAGTATATAATGATTACATTCTTTACAGGGAATTGGTACTTGTACATAACACATACAATAGAATTTGTTATAGACTATTAAACTCTCAAGATTTAAACGTCTTTCCCTTTGTCTTTATCTAGTCTTTTTTAATCCCAGAGATAAAAAATTGTGAAAGAATTTTAGTGTTATAACATTTATTGTTCTTGAGTTATATTTTAGTTTAATAATCCAGGAAAATAGGTATTGTGGCTTTCATAATACTCCTATTATAACATATATTTGGAATTTTAATGTATAATTGGTTTTATCTGAAATGTTTTCAGAAATTCTTTTGATAGAGTGAAATCCATTTGATTTAAAGGTTTTTGTTTCAAGCTAGTAAAATCCATTTGATTTAAAGGTTTTCTTTCCAATGAGAGTTGGAAACACAATTCTCATTAATTGCCATTATTATGGACTATAATTCTGTTTACAAAAACATGTTGCAGTTAGTCATGCATGAAAAATAAGAATTAATATTTGTCTTCTGTAAAGATGAAAACAGTTGATTTGTATCATTAAAATTAGTTAGTTTCATTGCCTACATATAATAGCAACTTTCCTTCTATAAATGAATAGAATCTATGACAAAGCCTTTTGATAATTTAGAATGCCTTTGAAGTATGTGTGATTAAGAGTGTGTGCATTGAAGGCTTTATGTTTTGTGTGCATTTTTTTGTTTCCTTGTTTTTTAGAGTTAAGGCCTTTTCTTTTATTTACAGACATTAGTTTCCCCAGAATGTAGTTTTTTTTTTCAGCTTTAATTGAGTTTATTGGTGCATTTTAGGGAAGGGAGGGCAGAGGTAAGGGGAAAAAATCAGAATGTAGTTTTGATAGCAGAGCTAACTGGTCTTCAGCTCGTCCCACTTCAGGTAACCCTTCTTTGAGGATGTCCTAAATGTTAGTATCTCAGCAGGTTAGAATTGACTTGAATGCAGTGAACAAAAAAGTATATCCACTTCTATGAACATTTATATGTAACTTCAAGTAAATAAAAAGTACATATAGTGTCTTAGGGTTTATTTTTTCAGGTTTTTCAGAAAGAGACCATAAAGAGAATTTCCAGTATAAGAGGTACATATTTTCAATATATGATTTTCAAAATGAAATTTGGCTATTGCTATGCAAATAAATAGAATACACATTGAAAGGGGAGGATAGATTATGAATATAGAAAATAGAGGGAACAAATATTTTTAAATTGCCAGAGTAGAAATTTGAATTTAAATACAAAATTTCATGTGAATTGGAGTGGCATGAATGAAAGGGAACGTGTACAAAAGACTCCCCAGGCAAGGGACATGACTGAGCATATGGAGTGATGGGCAGAGGACCAGAAAGAATGGCACCCAGTGTGTCCCTTTTCAGTCTGAGAGACTGCATGATGGCGTAAACACCCACATCAAGAGAAAAGCATATGAGAAGCTTCTGTGGCCAGAGAACAAGGGATCACTTACTAAGTTAATGGATCAAATAATGATGTGTATGTGGTATTTATTTTCTAGAGCCACCGTAACAATGTACCACAGGTAAATGGTTTAAATAACAAAAATGTATTTCTTCACAATTATATATTGGCTAGAAATCCAAAATAAAGGGATCGACAAGATAGATTTGTACACATGGTCTCTTTTTGTCTTGTTAATGGCCATCTTCTTGTGTCTTCACATGGTCTCTCTGTGTATTTGTGTCTTTATCTCTTCTTTTAAGGATCTGAGACACTGGATTAGGGTCCATGGCAATGACTTTAATTTGATCAGTTTTTGGTTACTATATCTCCTAATAAGAGTCACATACTGAGATATTAGTGGTTAGGGCTTCAAATTATGAATTTTGGGGAGATAAAATTGAAGCCATAATAGACATATTCTCTTCAAGTTTTCCAGGAACTTAGCCTAATATAGTGTCTGTGGAAACAAAAAGGAATAGACCAGCCAATAAACAGAAGAATCATTGAGATGAAAAATGGATACATTTATTTTTTAAAGCTTTGTTATGGTAAAATGGAGATATTAGGAAAACACTTTATTTTACATAGGAAGACATATTTGAACCTATTAATTTTGAGGCACATTTAGTACTTGAAGGTGTTCTGTGAATAAAAGGTAATGGAGTCTGTAGAAATGAATCTAGGTAAAGTCTAAACTCAGAGCTCCTGAGGAGTATTACAATTTCTTTCTTCTAGTCTCATATGAACATACAGTAATGCTGGGATTGTTTTATGGCAGCTACTGGCCTAGAAGAGTAAATTGCATACAGGGAAGAATCAGGTGGCATTTCATGGGACCATTGAAGATAGGAATTATTTATTCAACACTTATTGAGGACCAACATGGTACCCATTGCAAGGAAGCACATTGTATTGGTTAGGATTCTCTAGAGGAACAGAATTGGTTAAATTATTTATATAGGGATTATATGTATAATTATGCAAGGGGATTTGTTAGATTTGTTTTACAGGATCAGAGTTGGGAGAGACCACAATATTCATGTGTGCACTGGAGAGCTGGAGGATCCAGTAGCTGCTCAATGCAAGATGTTGGAAGTCACAGAATAAGAGGAACCAATAATACATCACCAGTTCAAAACTGATGGCCTGGAAGCACCCTGGGGAGTTGCTGATAAGAGTATTTATTGCAAAACTGAAGAAACCAAAGTCTGATGCCCACATCTGACAGCAGCAAAAGACACCCGCTCAAGCAGAATGGAGCTTTTCAAATGCTGACCAATTTCCTCACTCTCCTTTTTATTCCATACAGGCTACAAGCCTATTGTGCCAGCCACAATTGTGTAGGTCTTCCTCCCTCAGTTTGCTGGCTTAAATACCAATCATCTCTGGAAACACCAAACAAATATACCCATGGATATGCTTTACTAATCTGCTAGGCATTTCTTAATCCAGTCGTGTTAACATGTCATGATTAAGGTTACACCCAACCACTAGTAGCTGAAATTTAGAGAATGATTTACCAGTGGAAATAAAAAAGAACAAAAGAGTAGTCAGCCCTCTTGTTTGACTTCAGTGAAAAGTGATATAAAACAACACTGAAGAAGTATTTATGAAAACAGGAAAATAACTACAATTGTAAGTACCACCCAAACTAAGAGAGTAGACTTCATGAAATTCTAGCCAAATAATGATTGACAAGAAGATTTGGCAAGAAGGAAGTTATTGATGTCTTCAAATCAATATTTTCCTATGTGATGATTTTGCCAATCAGTCTAAGGCTGTTTTGCTCATTTCAGATGGAAATTGGGAATCAGCAAACTGCAGCTCTGCTAGCAGTCTTGATATTACCAGATGGCACCATGTAATGCTGGACGCCAACAGTTGACACAGCCAACTGCTGGTCACTGCTGCTGCCGGCCATCACCATTTGATGCCAGTGTATGCTGGATACTATAGGTCGACACTACCAGGTGCTGGGTTGTTGACACCAGTACTCATTGGCTGCTAATCCCTGGAACTTTTATGCTAACAGCTCTGTTTATTCTCCCCATCCATACTACTCAGGATAGGAATCCTAAATAGGTTTATAGGATTTTTGGAGCCCACAGTATCCAAGAAATAAATCATGAACAGGCTTATGGGAACACCACAGTGAGTTTTTAACAGAGCTCAGAGAGAGTCCTCCTGTTCTAAAGGCTGGGAAGTGCCTGGGAACTGCTACTTATGTAGTAATTTAAAGGCCTGTTTCAGTGAGGGTGAGGGTTGAAACCAGAGAATCTGGAAGACTTGCTGTGAATGTTGGGTATGCAAATAAGGGATCCAGATCCCTCACTTCCTGGTCTTAGCTACTCCTGGGTTTCCCTGAAGTGGCAGGAGTGAAGGTGAGACCTTTTGTTACCTGGCTGCACTCATGTTGGAATGAAAAATGGTGATTTGATACAAACTGTCCCAGTCCATTGGGGTGCAAGGGAGAGCAAAGGGGCACCAGGGGGAGGGGCAGATAGTCACTGGCTAAAGTATACCCAGTCTGGCTAGCAGGGGCTAAATGAGAGAGTCACGTGCTACTTGTATGTTTCCGTGGGAATGGGAAGGATGGGGGAAGTCATACCTAACACATTTTGAGCTGTAGAGGTTTTGTGATTGGGAAGGAGAGGCTCAATTTTACCCTTCAAAAAATTCATAGCCATCTTAAGTATATTGTACGGTGTAACACATATATCCCTTATCTATAGCTACCAGATTGAAGTCCCTTAGATTTTTAATAATCCATAGCTCATATTTTCAACAATAGTTGACCAAATTGTGATTAAGTCCAAAACTGCAGCTAATTTTTCAACAATTGCCTCAAAATTTAACGTCAGAGAGAGAATAGAAATACTTTTTTCAATATATGTCTAATTTTCAGTTCTGAGCCTTATTTACAGCTGCTTCTAGGACTTTGGGGGTAAACACTTAATCTACGTTTATTTCCTTGAATAGTAGTGATATAAATTTTATGGTGGACTCAATTCAGATGGAAAGTATCAGAGGCAGATAAGAGATTATTACTCAGCAGCTGCGATTTAGGACTCTGGTCTGCAGGGAGAGACCTATTGAGAGTAGTCTGCCATGGAGATCACTGTGTTCTGCTGAGGAGGATGCTGTTGGGCATGTTTCAAGGAAGCTTTCTTTCATGAGAACAGTTTATTTTTGTGGAGATTAGTTTTAAAAATTAATATTCATTTTTTGTTCTACTGTGAAGTATTTTCAGTAGAATTATTTTCTTTGCCTTTTGACTTTTATATTTAACCATTCTACAATTATTGGTGGAATGTACCAGATACTGCTCTATGTGGTTGGTAAACAAGTGAAATGTCTGCCAAAGTGGAGCTTATATTTTCTCAGAGGGGACAAATAATAACTAATAACATAACACTCATATGTTACAGTAACTGGTTAATTACTTTAACATGTAGTATAAAAAATAACAAAGCAATGCAACCTGCTAGGAAGTACTTTGGTCACAATCAGGTACACTTTTTATTTTTCAGATACACTTTTATTTATTTTTTTTTCAGTACTGGGAATCAAATTCAGCACCTTGTGCTTGCCAGGCAGGCATGGTGCCACTGAGCTAAATCCCCAGCCCACAGCACTTGATTTCAAAGAGTGTCAGAAAACCCATGGTGTAAGTTTACAGCAACCAACTTTGTAGCCATGAACAATTACCATTCTGTGATGCTCTTCAATAACTATTTTTGCCACCTACAATAGTTTTTTTAATTCAGTAGTTATTTCTTTTTTCTAAGTAACATAGCTTCATTTACTCATCTTATTTTCATCACCAGGTCATTTGCTTGACACACTATTAACCTGAATCTGAGCACCATGTTTGAGCTTTTGTACCTATTGGAAGGCTCAGGGCACTGTTGAACATTCACGAGGGTACAATTTGCCCTAGATTTATATTTCTCTTTCTTTTTTCAGATTGATTTAAGCTTCCTTTTGAATTTTTTTCTATTAGAGAAAATAACAAACTCAATTCTCAGTGTCCTGATTAGAAAAACAAATGTACGGCCTGTCTGCGATCACCCGGCGGCTTGCGCGCGAGCTCCCGGCCTGCG
>NW_022900915.1:31554265-31554875 GCF_012274545.1 Fukomys damarensis | reverse complement strand
TGCACATAAGATTCTAATAAGATTACTGACATTTAGAAATGGGAGGAAAGGAGCTAAAGGTGTAGGGAAGGTGTGATACGTAGGGGAAGAACAAAAAGGGAAAAGAAAAAAATGTGAGAGAATGAAAAGATGAATAAAGTGTTTTCCAACAATGAATGTAACTGTACTGTATCCCTAAATGTACCAATAAACTCAATAAAAAAACAAAACAAAACAAAACAAAACAAAAAAAAAACAAATGTACAAATTCATGATACCTCAATGCCATAAAGCTAAAGTCCTTGAGGACAGATTATGTCAGAATTCAAGATTTTTAATCTTCTATAAAGGTAATATATTAACTACCCATACCAGATAATTGTATTGACCTTCTCCTTATTTAAAAATTCTAACTCCAATTATTGCATTTTATAACTATTATTAGTTCATTTAGTTGGAATTTGTAATTCTGAAGTTGCATATTTCCACAAACAGTAATTGCTGAGCCAAATGTTTTTATAGCCTAAATAAATACTGGAATATGTAGCATATTAGTGTTTTCATCTATAGTGTGTGTATGTATATATATATATATATATATATATATATATACATATATATATATATATGA
>NW_022900915.1:31542833-31554207 GCF_012274545.1 Fukomys damarensis | reverse complement strand
TGATTAATTTATTTATAAATATCCTAGAAGTTAGCTATTTTAAGCATAACAAATGAATGGGTGAAGTAGGAAAGTGCACGGCTAATTTAATAACCAGTGTTTATTAAAAATATATATTGTTTTTATTAAAAATTAAAACTTAGCATTTTTTCCTTAAATTTAGTTACCTTTAATAAAAGATTTCATTTTTTTTTTATAGTTTAGAACTTGTGGAGTTAAGTTAAAAAAATCTTGTATACACAGAACTTTTGAGAACACTAGTAACTTTTATACTAGGTAATTCTAACTATTGGATGTTTGTATTTGCCAATTAACTTTGAGCCTTTAAATAAATAATAATAATCTTCAATGACGTTCCCAGAAGTTACCTTATAAAAGTTGGTGTATAAGAAAAGTTTCCAGAAAATATATCTCCTCCGCAAGGTATTTTATTTCTTTAAGGCGTCTCAACCAAATAATATGACAACCAAATTGTTTCATCTTAATTCAGGAACAAAGAAAAATGCTGCTCTGGGCACAGTGGTAAATACCAAGAGTTTTCTCCTTCTTTGCCAAGGAGTTCAATGCTTATGTCCAAAAGTCCACACATATAAGGCACTTTTTAGCTTTCCCCATTCTCTTACACCTGCATGATGCTCTAAACATTGTCTAGCTCATTATTTTCCATGGAACATTAAGTCCTTTACTGTCAGACCAGAACCTTTTTTTTTTTGCTAATTAGAGACCTTGCTTTGTCACTGAATGTGTCACTTCTGAGAGACTTCCTGCTGTGACCGTGGGCGTGCTGCTCATTCACAAAAGCAACCAGGGACACACACCTCTGGGTGATTAAATGCTGTCTTAAATGTAACAAATGTTTGGTTTGTAAAATTCCAACTTCTTTAAACAGGCTCAAAGTAGGATTGGATGAGATATTCACTAGTTCTGTAAGATTTTACTTAATTCTAACTTGTTTATCCTCTTCATTTTTAGTAAGTTTAGTGTAGTAGTACAACGAAGGCAATATTTTCAAATGTTGAGAAATAGTAAAATTTTCCTTTCCTTAAAAAAGTGACTATGGCAGTAAATCAGTTACTTAATTCTTACCTTCATCTGGGGAAGCAGTTTTGGATATTATTGATTGTGTAAAAAATTCATAATTTCTTTTACTTTAATTAAGAAAAACTAAAGATTACCTTAAACTATTAAAACTACATTTTACAATTACATTATTTCTATTGATTTTCTGCTTTATTTAAGGAATTACATTATTTTACCATTCCTTTTTTAGTTGATAATGTTTTAGCAAGCTGCAAAAATAGAAAGCTTGAATCAGCTGGCAGGTCTTTGTCTTTGAATTTTCTAAGATTGCTTTTGAGGGTAAGTCAGGCTCTAGTCTTTGTATTCATAATAGTTTTCCCCTGACCCCGGTTTATCATTGCCTCCTTCTTTCATTTCTGGCATGAATGATACAAGTGTCTTAGTGATTAATATATTATGGAGCAGTTTCTTGAATAGACCCTAATAATATACTTGGCTAGTTGATTCCCAGATTAATTTTAGACATTAGTTCTAGAAGCTTAATATATTTTTCTCTTTGAAGGAAAGCATATTACAAAAGTTGTAGTTGTAGTTTTCCTATAAATTCTCGGGGGAAATATTCAATATAAGGGTTTTCATATTTCATGATTATAATGGACGTATTGAGACTTTATTTTACAAATAGATTGACATTTTAATTTTGGAATTTATCATATCTTTGATTTTAGTTGTCCATCTTACGAAAATTAAGTGAAGGCAGAAAAATATAGATGAGATTTCAAGATTTAACAAGAGTAATATTAAATGGCAGAATTATTAAAAGCCAAAAGAAAGAAATTTTTCTTTTTCACCAAGAAAGATTTTTAGCATGGTTTTCTGAAATAGAAAAGAAAAAAAGGGCCAACTACTTAATGGAAGTTATTCATAGAAAGTTCTAAAACTAAAGCATATTCCCCTTCTTTGTTGCTGTGCTGGGAATTGAACACAAGGCCTTGAGTGCTAGGCAAACAATAAACCACTGAGCCACATCCCCAGGCTCACACGTTTTAAAAAAAGCCTAAAATCACTAATAAACTATCAGATTATTAAATCTGTTTTTACATATTTGTCCTTTGGCAAAATAATAAATCATTAGGTATGCTTACTAGACTCTGAGTTTCTATTATTTAATTTTAGTAGCATTAAGACTCAGTTTTATTAATTAGATGTATTTGGCATGTAAACACATATCATATATAATTTGAGGGCAAAGAAGGACAGGGATAAAGGGATTAGTTTTGAGTTTTTCCCTGATTTAAAAGAGATAGATGTTCATTGTGGAAATTTTAGAAAACAAGGAAAAAAAAATCTAGGAAAAAACCCCAGCAACCTGAAGCTGTAATAAAGCTTGTTTAATTTTCAAATTTAGTTATCCCTTTGTTTTTTCTTTCTTTATAAATACTTAATGTTTCTGGCTCATTTGACTATTAGAGTTTTAATGTTTTAAAAATTTATTTGAGATATGCATATATTTATTTACTTGTATGGGCCATGTATTCATCTTTAATATTATTCATTGACTTTTTATCAACAAAGTTCATTTTATGATTTATATGCTCTACTATGTTCTTTGACTGTTATTAATTATCTTCTAAATTTTTCGTTGCTTCTTAAATTTTTTTTTATTTAGTTTAAATTATACAAGTAATACATGAACAGTCTTGGAAAAGATTCAGACATTATATATGTAGGCTTCTTTTTCTCCAGTTCAACATGCCATTCCCCTGTTGAACTTAACCATGATCAACAGTTTTGTGTATAACTTTCCCAACATTTTCCTTTTCATTAACGTGTGTATTCGGCAACTGAGTGGGACTTTCTCTTTCACTCAAGGCTGGGGACAAAAGTTAGAGCTTTGGAACAACCAGTATTCATATTCTAAAGAGAGCTGTACTGTAACAATCCCTGTAGGCTCTAACCAGATTTTTAGTTCCCCATCACATACCAGCCCCTCCCATAGGATTCCCCAGTGTCTGTAAGAGGACTCCAGGGAAGAATGGCAAAGAGGGAGGGAGAAGGGAGAGGAAGGAGGGGGAGAAGAGAGGAAGGAGGGAGGGAGGGAAGGAGGGGGAGAGGAAATTGAATTGTAGATAATGGGAATTCCTATAAGAACAGTTTGGAGTCTGCTTATGTAGCTGAATAGTTGATCTGCTTCATGACTGTTTAGCAGACTTGGTGAAAGACAATAAACAGACAGGAGTTGTCGAGTCAGCCCATGTTGTAATTTGCCATGATAGGGATGCATAGCAGTGGACACCATGGGGAGTAGATGAACTCACACCTTCCTGCCAGTATTTCATCAGAGGACTGTTTGATGAGTGAGAGGAACTCTGCACTAAAGGCAGTGAGGGGACCCACCTGATGGACCCACTGTGTTGCAGGGCAAGGATGGGGCTGGAGAAGGGAAAAACCCTGTATCATCTAAGGTCAGGGTCTGTCAGTGTATTATCTCCTCTTTCCACTGATTCTTTTTGAGTTTTCTCTTTGTTCAGGTTTAGTTGTTTTTTCATTGCCCTGGGTATAACCCATATCCCTGTTCCCGAAGTGGATGCCTTGTCTGCATTACCCATGTATTAACATCCCAGGCCATGTCTTACTGTCTGGCATTAGCATCCTGAACCTGGCCAACCCCCTATGAAAATACTCTTCTCACCCTACTTGGTCAGTGCCTCACATCAGGCTCTCTGCTTGGAAGTCCTTTCCTGCATTTAGCTTCAAGCTTTCTGTGCATGATCTTCAACTCGTTGACCTTCATTTCTGCCTTAGATTCTGATCTAGTACTTGCATAGACACCCTCATGGGTGCATGGCATCTTAGATCTTTTTCAGTACTATCCTTACTCCAATAGAACTCTCACTCCCTAGACAAGGTACCTCTCCATGTGGATAACTTTCTTATCCTGTTTGGACTTTAGCATCCTACTCTAGTCTCTTTCTCTATATGGACACGTGGCTCAGCCAGCTGGGGCTTAGTACACTGAATTGAGTCACCTTGATGCATGGATGTTCTCGTCATTCTACACTCTTGACTCTCTATACTATGGCCACAATCTATGGCCTTCTTTCTCACCCTGCTTTGGATGAGGCTCTGGATTTTACACCTTGCATCACCTTCACTTGGTCTCTAACTTCCTGCTCCAGGCTGCCTCGTCATGTGATTGCTTTCCTTTTCCCATTCAGGTACTTACTATCCATGCTGGGCCACCTTTCTACCTGGACATCCTCCTCACCCTTCTAGGATTTTGCAGCTAAACACTTTTCTTTTCTTACCTCACAAATAATGCTCTGAATTGTTCAGTTCAGAAAATGGAAGGAAGGAGAAGCAAAAGAACTGTGACTAATTTTTGTGACTTCTTTTCTCCCTAATTTACTTATTAGATGTAGTTAAAAGACAAATAAGATAGGGTTCTTGCCTTCCAGGGTTTTAAATTCTGCAAGTAGAAACAAACATGCAAATGATCTCCAGTTTAATTGCACTATGGTCTGATAATATACATGGATAACTTCAATTCCTTTGCATTTACTTAAACATGTTCTATGAACTAGTATATGATCTATTTTGGAGAATTACCCATATGCAGCCAAAAAGAATGTATATTCTGATTTTGTGGGGTAGAACACTCCGTAGATGTCTTATAAGTTCATTTGTTCAAATGCTATGTTCAGTTCTAGTATTTTGTTAATTTTTTTATCTAGATTATATGTCTATTTGTGAAAGTGGGGTATTAAGGTCCCCCACTATAATTGTATTAGTGCTTATTTGGTTTTTCTTTTTTCTTTTTATTAAATTTGTTGGTAATTTTAGGTATGCAATACAGGTACATTCATCATTAGGTTCTTGTGCCTTTATCTTGGTTATTTTTCCCCATTCCTCCACCCTCCCTTCAGCCCCTCCACCCTTCCCTGTGTGCTAGGACACTGTTTCCATGTTTTTCCTTTTTACATTTTTACTTTTCCCCTTTAAACTTTCCTCTACCCATCCCACTTCCTCTACTCTTTTAGATCTTTTCTTCCTATTACACAGAACCAGTTATACATTTTGACCCTTATTTACGCTTTTAGTTTTTTCCACCAGAGATACTATTTGGTATTTACAGATTGTGACATTAATTCACTTAAGAGTATGGCCTCAATGTGCATCCACTTAGCTACAAATAGCTCTCATTTCTCATTCTTTATGGCTGAGTAGTACTCCATTTTATTTTTTAAAAAGCCCACATCTTTTTTATCCAGTCTCCAGTTGATGGGCAATTAGGCTCTGTACAAGTTTTAGCTGTTACAAACTGTGGTGCAATGAACGTGAGCACACATATATCACTGTGGTATGATTCTTTTAATACTTTTGGAAAGATACCCAGCAGAGGGATAGCTGGGTCAAATGGGACTTCTAATCGTAGTTGTTTGAGGCATCTCTATATTGATTTCCACAGTGCTTGCATGAGTCTGCACTCTAACCAGAAATGAAGAGGGAAGGGTTGCTTTCTCCCCACAACCCCACCAGCATTTGTTACTGCTTGATTTCTGGATAAGGTCCATTCTTTCTGGGGTGCAGTGGAATCTCAGTGTTGTTTTCATCTGCATCTCTCGAATGACCAGTGATGTTGAATATTTTTTCATATGCATATTTGCTGCTTTTACTTGTTTGTCTCAGAAATGCCTGTTCATTTCAGGTGCCCATTTTTGAATTGGGTCTTTATATTTGGGGGGTATAATTTTTTTGAGTTCTTTATATACTCTAGGTAGTAGACCTATGTCTGAGGAACAGCTGGTAAAAAATTTTTCCCAAATTGTGGGATCTCTTAGCTCTGCTTGTGATTTCTCTGGCAGTGCAGAAACTTTAAAAAGATGAAATTTCAATTGTTGATTCTTTGTGCTAGTTCTCATGCTACTGAGGATTTGTTCATAAAGTCTTTTTCTATGCTGATATCTTCAAGAGCTCTACCTAATTTATCTTCCAGCAAGTTTAGTGTTTCTGTTTTAATATTTAGATCTTTAATCCACTTGGATTTTAGTTTAGTGCATGGCGAAAGACATGGGTCTAGTTTTAAAATTTGACAAGTTGAAATCCAGTTTTTCCAACATCATTTATTAGTTAGGCTATCTTTCCTCCAGTGAGGGTGTTCAGCTCCTTTTGTCAAAGACGAGGTAGCTGCATATGTCAGGAATTGTTTCTGCATCTTTGAGTCTGTTTCACTGATCCTCAGATCTGTTTCTTTGCCAGTGCCATACTGTTTTTGTCACAGTGTCTTTGTAGCATAGTTTCGAGTTGGGGATTGTGATACCACTGCCATGTCTCTGTTGCTAGAATTGCTCTAACTAATCTAGGTCTCTTCTTGCTCCAAATGAAATTTTGGATTGTTTTCTCTAGTTCTGTGAAATATACTGCTGGGCTTTCAATAGGGACTTTGTTGAATCTGTATAGCAGTTTTGTAAGTACAGCTATTTTCACCATACTGATTCTTCCTACCCAGGAATGGGGGATGTCTTTCCATTTCCTTATATCCTCTTCAGTCTCTTTTTTCAGAGGATTGTAGTTCTCAATGTAGAGGTCTTTTGCTTCCTTTGTTAGACTGATTCCTAGATATTTCAGTTTTTTGGATGCTATTATGAAAGGGATTGTTCCGTAGTTTTACCCTCAGTGAATCTGTTATTTGTGTACAAGAAGGCTATTGAGTTTTGAGTATTTAACTTGTATCCATCTACTACTTTACTGAATTAAGTCTAGAAGTGTTTGGGCAGAGTTTTTTTGTTTGTTTGTTTGGTTTTTTTTTTTTTTTGGTCTTTAATGTAGAGTATCATATCATCAGCAAATAAAGACATTTTCACTTCTTCCTTTTCTATCTTTATTGCTTTTATTTCTTACTCTTGTCTAATTGCCATGGCTAATGTTTCCAGAACTATATTGGACGGGAGTGGTGATAGTGGACATACTTGTCTTGTTCCTGATTTTAGCATGAAGGTTTTCAGTTTTCAACCATTTAGTATGATATTGGCTGTTGGCTTTTCATAGATAGCCTTTTATCAAGTTGAGATAAAGACCATCTGTTCCAATTTTCTGCAGGGTTTTTATCACGAATGGGTATTGCATTTTGTCAAATGTTTTTTCTGCATCTATTGAGATGATGACATGGTTTTTGTTCTTGACTCTGGTAATGTAGTGTATCACATTTATTGATTTATTTATGTTGAACTATCCTTGCATCCCTGGGATAAATCCAACTTGGTCAGCATGTATAATCTTCTTGATGACCCTCTATTCTATTTGCCAGTATCTTATTGAAGATTTTTGCATCTATGTTCATTAGGAAGATTGGATTGTAGTTCTCTCTTTTGGTTGGGCCTTTCCCTGGTTTTAGAATTAAAGTAACACTGGCTTCCAGAAATGAATTTGCAAGTATTGCTTCTCTTTCAATTTCATTGAAAAGTTTAAAGAGTAGTGGCAAAAGTTCTTCTCTAAATGTCTTGTAGAATTCAGCAGTGAAGCCATCAGAACATGGGCTTTTCTTTCTTGGTAAATTTTTAATTAAATTTTCAATTTCACTGATTGTAATTGAGTTATTTGGAATTTTTATATATTCTTCATTCAACTTTGGTAATTCATATGTATCAACAAATCTGTCCATTTCTTCTGTGTTCTCCCTTTTATTAGAGTACAGGTTCTTGAAGTAAGAATTGATGATTCTCTGGATTTCTGCTGGATCTGGTGTGACTTCATTATATTCATTCCTAATTTCATGAATTTGAGCCTTTTCTTTCCTTTTTTTGATAAGATTGACTGTGGGTTTATCAATTTTATTTATTCTTTCAAAAAACCTACTCTTTGATTCATTTTTTTGTATCATTCTCTTAGTCCCCATTGCATTGATTTCTACTCTGATCTTTATAATTTCCTCCTTTGTATGAGCTTTGGGTTTGACTTGCTCTTCTTTTGCTAGGATCTTAAGATTCACCATTAGGTTGTTTATTTGAGCTCACTTTGTTTTCCTAGTGTGGGCATTCACCTCTGTGAAGTTCCCACATAAAACTGCATTCATTGTATCCTATAGATTCCTGTATGTTGTACTGGCATTGTCATTAAATTGCAGAAACTGTATAATTTATTCTTTAATTTCGTCTGTGACCCATTGGTTGTTCAGGAGAGAGTTATTCAGTTTCCACTTTTGCGAAATTCTTAAGGTTTCTTATCCTATTGAACTCCAGTTTAATTGCACTTAGGTCTGATAATATACATGGATAACTTCAATTTCTTTGCATTTACTTAAACATGTTCTTTGAGCTAGCATGTGGCTTATTTTGGAGAATGATGTATGTGCATCTGAAAATATTCTGATTTTCTGGGGTAGAGCACTCTGTAGACATTTATTAAATCCATTTGTTCAAAAGCTTGCTTCAGTTATATTATTTTGTTGTTTATTTTTTGTCTAGATGATATGTTTATTTGTGACAGTGGGGTATTGTGGTCTCCCTAGTATTTTTATTTGGGTTTTCATGTCCCTTAATAGTTGTTTTATAGAGTTGGGAGCATATATATTTATGATTGTCATCTCTTTCTCTTGGATTGTTCCCTTTACAAGGATGGAGTGTCCTTAATGGGAAAAAATGCAAAAATATTACCATAAGTACAGTGTGCTAAAACAGCTATATTCTGCAGGTGCTGTGGTGGCAGACTGGGACCACACCCATCACAGCCTGAGTTTCTGGTGACCTTTGAGAAGTCGTGATCAATGATTTTCTTTAGGAAATAGAGTCTATTTGGGTGTAAAGTAGTCCATGGTAGGTTGATGAACCCACTGTAATATGTGTACCCGATTGTTTAGAAATTAAACATTATATCAAAGGTTCTAGGATCACTAAGAAAATACAAATAAATTTAATTTATTTGAAAAGTCTTTATCAACGAGAGAATCTCATTAGACAAGCAGGTGGACCTTCTCTAAGTTTTCTGTAAAACAAATAAATTCATTTCAAAATGAGTTCATGTTGCTTTGAGGATCTGGAAAAGGGATGAAGATGAATTACCAAAACCACAAAAAGTTAAAAATGGGTTCTAAATATCTTATAATGGATACCTAATTAGTTCTAGAAATACGCATGACAAACCTATTTATTAAAAGCAAGTCCAAGTTATCTTTTGAACATGGAATGCTTTTCAATTTTTTAAATTAAAAAATCCAGTAAGAATATTGTTCAAGAATTATTTTAATTTTAATTTTTTTACTTTTATATTTTGTTGTAGTACCTTGTACCTTACCTCCATGACCCAGGCTGAAGGGCCAAGAGATTTATACTTCAGGAAGATATAATTCAATAGGCATAAGAAACTTTAGTTTACTGGGAGCTTTAAAAATAAGACTACAGATTCTGTGGTTGGGTTATTTCTTTAGATGAATGGTTGACTCTTAATCTGCTGTTCCTACATGTATGAGTTGGGGTGAAATAAAGTATAGTTTATTAAATTCAACATTAAATAGATTATGGAACTTTTTCTAGACTGAGAAAACAAATACTTTTGATAATGATTTTGTAACACAATGTAGCTGGTTTGTAAAATGCATTCTGTGTTTTTGTTTAAAGAATATGCTAAAATTGGATGCTCAACTGGGCAAATCAGGTATTTTTGATGGGCCCATCTGTTAGAAAGGTGCAGGTGGTGATTTTAGCTATGGATAGTAGTCGAAACTCAGTTTGTTATTCATATACTTCATAACCTTAGGTTAGCTATTTAACATCTCTCAGTCTTAGTTTTCTCATGTGTGTCATGTGGATAATTACATTGTAAAAGATGATGTCCCTTCCCCATAACATCTTACGTTGTTTGCAGCTTAGTAGAGTGAATCAACTGTGGATATAATCCAATTTCTTATATAAATTCCATTTTCAAATAACTTTATTTTAAAGGAAATTATACTTAATGTACCCAGTTCTTTGCAATTTTAGAATTAAGATAAATTTATTTACCCAAAACGTGAAAAATAAAACTTTCTCTAAGCAAATATGTTAATAAAACAAAGCACAAAATTTTCTCCATTAGGTTCTCAGTTCTTAAAATATACAGAAGTAGGGATTGTATGTATTTTTTTCATCTTAAAGGCAATAACAGTTACCCAGTGAGAAGTAGCTACATTGGCTGATAATAGATTTGCCTGAAATGATGCTTAAATTACGTGTTATTGTCTTTAACCGTGCTTATAAGTAATGGCAGTGCTCTTTCTTTGTGTACTGAGAGTACTTGTGCAATATAACATGACAAAGTGATAACTGATTGCAAGAAGCATGATTCTGTTAAGTCAACAGTTACAATATTTCCAAAGAAATAAGTCTAATCGTTATATCAGGGTCAAGACAATAACACTTTTGGAAAAGTAATTTGCAATAATAATAAATTAGAATTCATTTCTGTTATTTCTTTGAGAAATGATTTTCTCTTCACAAGTACATTTGCTTGTCTAGTTATTGAAAAGTCTTTTGTTTGGACAGTTTTATTTTAAAATATTCTGGGTTTCACAGCATCATTTTAGTTCTCTTGGCTGGTTTCATTATGAGTGTTTCTGCTAAAATACTTTATCAAATGTGGAAATGCTATTAAACTTTAACACTAAGTGAAAATAAGCATGCTTTTAAACAAAATAAAACATCTCATGGTTTAGCCTTTTAAGGAAATATCTAACTTTTAAAATTAAAGGCACTAAGAAAGCACCTATGGTAATGTTTATTATTTTGAAATTATTTATTTTTGATCACAAAATACCTGTCCAAATTATATACTATGCATAAATGTGAGGGAAAAGATAAGTTAATACTGTATTTTAAGAGCGCATACTATCTAAAGTTGTAAAAATACATGACTCCTAGATAATTTAAGGAATTGTACTGGTTTAGGATTTCAAAAAATTATATTCTTTATAGATCTCTATAGAGAACTAAAGATATATAACAATAAAATAAAAATGTTTTGGGTCACAAGTAATATTTATGGTGAGAGGAATTAAATGCATTAACTTATAAGACACATATAAGTACTCATCATTGTTAGCTCAATATTTAGAGAAATAATTTAATTAATATCTATTTGACAAGTAAATGGTAATGACAAAATGTATTAGTTACTGTGATTTTATTTAAAGTTTGTCTTGTGAAAATATAAGAATTATTAATTGGATATACCCATTGTTTTCAAAATTAATTACATCATTCTTGGTTAGATTGATTCCTAACTATTTTATTTTGTGAGGCAGTTGTGAATGAAATTGTTTTACTGATTTCTATTTCAGCTAGTTCATTACTGATGTATAGAAAAAAACAGTTATATACATGTG
>NW_022900915.1:31498846-31542742 GCF_012274545.1 Fukomys damarensis | reverse complement strand
ATATATTTTAAATTTTTTATTGTTTTTGTACCTGGGATCAACCTCAGGATCTTGCAGTACTCAGGTGGCAGTACCACTGAGCTGAATCCAGGCCCTATGTTATAATATCAATTTTGTATCCTGCTATTTTGTTGAATTTGTCTAGAAGATTTAAAATATTTTAGTCAAACTTGAGGATCTTCTAAATGCAGGATTAAATAGTCTTCCAATAGGATAATTTTGTTCTCCCTTTCCTGTTTTCATCTCTTTTATTTCTCTTGTCTAATGCTCTCACTAAAATTACACTTGATTTTAGCCAAAAGGCTGAGAAATGATTGCTCTCAGTAAAATTATAAGAGCAATATTGAAGCAGGGAGAATGGACATGCCTGTATTTTCTTTTTTTTGTTTTTTTTGAGACAGGGTATCTCACTATGTAGTTGAGACTGACCTGGAACTCACTATGTAGCCAAGGCTGGTCTCAAACTGACAGCGATCCTCCTGCCTCAGCCTCCTGAGTGTGGGGATAAATCTTTAGCCCTTGATCACATGGTGAGTTTCTCCTGACAACCAGCTCCTATTCTGAAGCTACCCAGGATCCCACCCCATTTATTTATTTATTTAGCATTTCAATAATTTTATCAAAAGGTACATCTCTTAGTACCAAACATAATGGTAGTTGATTAGTCTACCACTGCCAACTCAGAATTAATACTGATATTTTCAAAATATTTGGTAAAACTGAAGTTATCCACCTAACATTATTAACAAAAAGTTAAAGGTATACTTGAGGCACAGTATGGAAATTTGTGAAAGCATATTTTATGCCTTAAAAAAAGCTGGAAGCAATGGTGGTTTTATAGAAACAGTCTATAGTAAAACCTGGAGTGCTTTATCTAGCCAGAACTTAGGAGAAAGCAAGTTTTCATAGTTATATTTGATTCTGAGTTACTATGTAAAATGATAAAACATAATGGAACCAGACTGTATAGAAATTCTGTATAGAAATTTTTATCATTGATACAAAGATCACTTGTTTTTTAGGAGAAATATTAAATATAGCTCAATGAATATACCAAATTTACTAGGTCTGTATTTTGGCTTAATGCAATATATTTTTAAATGTAAATGCAATTCCCATATGGCAATAATATTCTCATCTCTGAATTATCTATTACTTTCATTATGGGTGCCAAGAAATCATTACATTTTCTTAAATATAACCCTTATTATGCCTTAAAAAGTACATGTGTGAAATGTTGATTTTGATGTAAACCTTGTAATTTAAAATTTAACATTTAAATTAAGTTGATTATCATTTTAATATCAACTAAATATCATATGTTGATCCAATATGGAAAGTTAAATTAATGTTAGAAATGAAAATTCACAGTTCACCTTTTCAGGCTTGTATTAAGTGTTTAATATTTATGCCTTTAGCTTTACCAAAATGAATTCAAATCTAAACAATCCTACTATAGCATCATATTAATTAGTCAATTTTCCCAAGATTCCCATCACCTTTGGTAAAAATGATTTTCCATCATCTAGGAAAGTCCAAGGGATTTAGGAGCTCTGTGTAGGAACCAGGACAGAGGCAAAACATTTCTTATTATATGATGGTGACGTAACAAAACAAAGTTATTATCTTAAATTTTGGAGATCAGAAACCCTTAATCAAGATTTTTGCCAGGGCTTCCATTCTTCTAAAAGCTCCTGGGGAAAAAATTCTTGTTCCTTCAGTTTCCAGAAACCACTCTCATCCCAGAGCTCATGGTATCTTCTTGCATTGCCTTCTCTGTCCTTGCCTCTCTGCTGCCTCTGAGCTGACTGCCTCCCTCTTACAAGTACCCTTGTGATAGTATTGATTTCATCCAGGTTATCCAGAACAATTTCACTATTTCTAAATCCTCCATGTAATCATATTCTCAAAGTCCTTTTTGCCAAGTTTGGTTGCATATTCAGAGCTTTTGGGAATTATGACATAGACATCTTTGCGGGGACCATGGTTCTGTCTATCACAGCCATACATGTCCAGAAAGTATAAAACCACTGGCTTCTGCTCTATGTACTCTATGGGAAATCAATTTCATCGTTAGAAACCCATCTTTCTTACAGACACTTAAAAAGAGTATCAAGAGCAAAAATTACACGGGAAAATCATTACAGAATCTTTACTAACTGTCTCTCTCTTAGTTAACTATATTTGTTTTTGCTGATTTCGTGGCATCTCCTCCTAAATATATCAGTAGGATTCTCTGAAATATAAGGACATTTACCTTCATTGCCCAAATAAATTGTTCTCTTTTATGTTAGGACATTGCTGCAAACCCTAGCAGGGGAAATTTCTATTAAGGTAAGTTTTCTTGAGCAAATGACTATTGTGGCTACACTGAAATATATTAAATAATATAATTGATCTTTTGAATTGACTTCTAGGATGCTTAGAACTAAGTTTATAGCCCTATTTGCTATTGATATCTTTTTTATTTCTCACAGTTGCTTCTGTTTTTTTCCTGATTTCTTCATCTGTGTTCTTTTCTCTCTTCTAATGTATTACACATCTTTATGCCCTGCATCAAATTTTTTGGAAAAGCCATGTATATGTTAATAAACTATTTTCCATTAGTACTTTGTGATACTGTTTTCTGTAGAAGCAATAGAAATTTCACCCTTGCAATTCTCTTAACTTGTTAGAATATCATCAGAATACTTTTAAAATCCATTTTAATTTATTCTATTCCTCTTCTTTAACTCTCAAGATAGATGGAAATATTCAATAACTTATTTTAACAACTTGGGCTCTATAGTTTAGCTTATCTATATTTTAAAAGATGAGAAGAACCTCTATAGAATAATTGAAGTCAAATGTCTCTTGTTTGATTAAAACTATTCAGATTCACTATTCATGTGTGCAGGTACCCAAATAGAAATTCCTTTTCAATTTGTTTTTGACAAATTAAAAATACATACACTTCATACAAAAATTCTCTCTCCTTTATAATTTTTTTCTTCATGGTGCCAAAGAGTCTAAAACTGCCTTTGGGAAGGAAGCATATTACTTCCTTTGCCCTCCTCCCAGTTTTCTGTTTAAATCCTGTGGCTGCCAAGTTTGAGTGGAAAATCATTCCACTGCCAATTGGCAGCTAACATGACTCTTGGCCAAGAAACTATTTAAGTAACTTCGAAATCTCCTTATATTTTCAGAGCTGTGTGTGTGGTGTAAAACCAGTGCTCCTGGAAAACACAGGGAGGCACGCCACCCTTCCTGACAGGTTCTCACACAGGACACAAGTTTCACGTCATGGACACCAGCACGACTGAAGTGCCCAGAGGGGAGTCTTAATTCCTTCTTGTGAGCTTCCTGCCATAAAATCTGAGGAGGACTATTACTACTATTATTAGCACACATTAATTGAGCACTAACTCTGTGCTAGGAGTTGTGTGAAGCCCATAAATGCATTTTTAATTTAATTTTCACAACAGACCTCTGAGGGAGTAACTATTATTATCCCTATTTTATGGATGAAGAATCTGTGACTAAGAAGTTAAAGCCATTTTCCCAACATCAAATGGCTTGTTTCTCCTGATTAAAATGTCTGTGTATTTGAGTGTAAAGCCCACAGTTTTAACCTTTATGCTGCATGTGTGTGCAGAGAGCCAAATGATATTGTTGTAAGAATTCCTATTTGAAATTTTTTTCTTTTTTATGAGTAATATGGAAAACATCTCTTTAAGTTACAAAAGTCCCTTTATTAAATATTGTTTTCCTATCACTATCTATTAGAGATTGCCTTTACCATCTGAAAAGAAATATAACTCTAAAATTACTTTGAGATTTATGTGGCATCTTTGGGATATAACATAAGGGGAAAAAAGAATAACTTTAAATCATTTCAATGGGAACAGCATAACGGGCAGATATAATGATGCTAGGAAGGAGGAAATATATTTTAGTTCAACTTTGAGTCATATTCTGACTTTTGAAAGCTACTCAGCATTTTAATAGTTGTAATGTAATTTTCTTAAAATGAAGATATACATAAACATGACGTTATTATTAAATGACGACAACTTAAATTGTTTGTTTAAAGGAGACTGACCATCAACTACTAGGTCCTATGCTCATACAATCTAACTAACCCATGTCTGCTGCCCAACCTGGATTCATCTACGGAGAAGGTTGAAGATAATTCCTTCTTACAAAGAAAGGGGAGGGCCATTCCTTCCCTTTTCACCCGTGCATCCTCAGCGTATTCCCCACCTTGTCTGGTTTGGGCCTCCTTCTCAATGGTAGCTGAACATCGAATTCCGTCTCTGCCTTATGAACCTGCAAAAGCAATCTTTTGTGACAAGAGAATTTAAAAAATACAGATGATCCTTGACTTTTTGTGAGGCTATGTTCTGATAAACTCATTATAAGTTAAAAATGTTGTGAGTTACAAATGCATTTAATATGCTTAACCTACCAAACATCGTAGTGTAAGAACGTAGCACACTGTAGAGTATAGGTTGTTTCCCCTTGTGATCAAAGGGCTGGCTGGAAGCTGCACCTTACTGCCACTGTCCAGTATCATGGGAGTATTGTGCCACATATCACTAGTTCAGGTAAAGCTCACGTTTCAAGATTCAAGGTACAGTTTCGACTGAATTCGTTTCATCATTCTAAAGTAAAAATCTTGAAACCACCATAATTTGAAAATAATCTATGAAAAAGGGGCATGAGAACTTTCTAATAACCATAGAATCACATCATCACCCATGATATCTTAATTTTTAAGTAACTATTTTTGTTATCCCACTTCTCGGTAAAGAATTGTAATAGGACTTTTACCTGAGGTGGAGGTTAAATCTCACCTAATTTGTCCAACTCTGGCCAGACACCTTTTCTTTTTTTGAGACATGAATGATTTCCAAAGGTTTATGAGTATTTTACAGAAGAACTTTTTATAAATGCTTTTGACAGACTAAGCACTTTGTAAAAGATTGCAGTTCTCATAGCTTAGAAGTCCAAGCTCAGGGTGTCCGGTGAGGACCTTATAGCTATGTCCTCATGAGGCAGAATAGATGGAAGAACAGAGAAAAAGGAGCACTGAGCAAGCACTACCTCATGACCAAAGTGCAGAACAACAAAAGGGCTTGGGCTGGAGTATTCCAGCCTTTAAAAAGGCACCAGGAATCCATTCGGGAGGGTGGAGCCCTCATGACAGAAGCATTTCCTAGTCTCAAGTCCTAGGAGCACCACAATGAGGACTAAGTTTCCATGTATGAATTTTGGGAGGCATGCAGACCATAAAAGTGAGAAAGCCCACATTCTGAAATTTCCACTCTCTGATCTTAAGTCGTAAATGCTGAAAAATGTCACAGCCTGCAAAACTTCAAAGAAACCATCAGGTACATCTTTATTTGTCACAATTAGAATTTGACGTACTCTATTTTTCACAATTGTTTCTGCTACATAACAAAGTAAGTTATGATCTTTCATAAAGCTACACATGCTTTAAAGCACAGGATTTCTAAGATAATTATATCCATATTTCATTATGATTTGTGCTTGAATTATATTATTCCTAATGGACAATATAACATTTTAAATATTAAGAATTATAATTTTCTGAAATTTGAGATTAAAAATAGTAATCGTCAGGGAATGATAAACACTAGTGTAGCTAATATTAACTGATTATAAAGATACGTGATAAATTTTCCTCTGGTAACACTTCCTTCTGTAAAGCAGTCTGCCTGAGACTGGAAGGATTTTGTTTTTGAAATAAGTTTTCACTCTCAAAAGAAATATAATGAAGCTTATGCATGTGATCAAACTTAAAATGCTATTGATTCTGAGTTTTGCTATTGATCCATGTACCTCTAAATAAGAAAAAGCATTGCCAATAAATCATGACACATCATAAGTTGGAAAACTGATCCTATGTCTTGTTAAAGACAATGTAAAATTGACAAAATGTAATAGTTTTATATTTTACTAACCTGCACGTCAAGATTTATTCTATTAAGATATTCTAAGTTTTTTAAACTAAGGCCTAACAGAAATGAATGAAAAGTGAAATAGAAATGGAATTGATTTTTTTTTTATTGAGTTTATTGGTACATTTAGGGATACAGTACAGTTACATTCATTGTTGGGATCATGCACCTTTACATGGCAAGTCTTGATTCTCATTTTTTCCCCTTACCTCTGCCCTCCCTTCACCCCCTCTCCCCTTCCCATCTACAAACACTTTATTTTCATCTTTTCATTCTCTCACATTTTTTTCTTTTCCCTTTTTGTTCTTCCCCTACGTATCACACCTTCCCTACACCTTTAGCTCCTTTCCTCCCATTTCTAAATGTCAGTAATCTTATTAGAATCTTATGCATTGTTGCAGAATATTCACACCAGGGAAACTATTTGGTATTTACACATGTGGGACTTATTTATTTCACTTAGGAGTATATCTTCAATATGTATCCATTTTCCTATGAATGATTTTTTAAAGCCTACTTTTTGATTTGTTATATAGGGGAGAGAAAGAGAAAAAGAGAGAGGCAGGGAGGATATTTCCCCTAAAATAACTTTAAAAAATAAAGAACAGTCAGGTCAGGCAACTGATTTGATGTTATACTCTCAGGATAAGAATTTATTTATTTTTCTTCTAATGAGAATTAAAGTAGAGTTTTTCTTCTCATTGAGTTTATTGGTACATTTTAGGTATACAGTACAGTTACATTCATCATTGGGATCTTGTACCTTTACATGACAGGTCTTGGTTCTCATTTTTTCCCCTTACCCCTGCTCTCCCTTCACCCCCTCTCCCCTTCCCTATTTACAATTACTTTATTTCCATTTTTCATTTTCTCATATTTTTTTCTTTCCCTTATTTCCTTTTCCCTACCCTTCCCACTTCCCCTACACCTTTAGCCCTTTTCTTCCCATTTCACATTGTCAATTATACCATTAGGATCTTATGTACACTTACAGTTTTTCACACCAGAGAAACTATTTGGTATTTCCACGTGTGACTTATTTATTTCACTTAGGAGTATATCCTCAATATGCGTCCATTATCCTATGAATGACTCTTCTTTATGGCTGAGTAGTATCCCATTTTATAGAAAAACCACATCTTCTTTATCCAGTCTGTAACTGATGGGCAAATGGGCTGTTTCCAAGTTTTAGCTATTACAAACTGTGCCGCTATAAATATGGGTGTGCATATATCACTGTGATATGATTCTTTTAATTCTTTTGGAAATATCCCAGCAGAGGGATGGCTGGGTCAAATGGAACCTCTAATCCTAGTTCTTTGAGGTATCTCCATATTGATCAATTGTATTTTGATACACTTGTCTTAAAGTAAATTGTTATTTGTCACCATGTTAAATTGTTGATTATTTGTTTCTTTTAATATTGTTTGAGCATATTAGGAATATTGGCATAAAATAGCTTATATTATACTTTGGAAGTAATTTTTTAGAGAATTTCCTTGAACTTTAGCTGCTTCTTACTTTTTTCCACGTAGCTTGGCAGTTGAAATTATTTAAACTAATGAAAGTAGTTAACTTATGATTTTAGTTTTAAATTTTTCTTAAACTGTAAACTTTGTGAGTGAACAAATACTCTACCTAATATTTTTACTTGGGATATGTATACTAGGGACATGTATACTTGGGATATTAGTGCCCTATAACTTGTATTATATTATCTCTTTTTTTATTTATCTTTAGCTGGTACATATTATTTATAGGGGAGCCAAAAGATCTTTCTATAAAAGTAAACTTTGAAGGAAAATTATTATATTAATCTGATATAAAACTAATTATTTTCTCAATTCACCTCTTATCTAATTGGATGAGGGAATTAGAAGGGGGTGGCTCTAGTGCCTTTACTTCTGGCTTGGTTAATCAAAACCCAGGCAACAATAGAAATAATAATTCATATCCTAGAAAAATGAATTTTAAGCTTATCAATTAGAAACCATCAATTAACTTCAACTCAGGAACTTTAAAACTACTACTCCACTTCAGCCAATGAACTATTTTATTCGTCTTGTTTCCAGGAACTCCTAATAAGCTCCACCTCCACCCCCTAACACCTTCAGTACTTTTTGGTGCCCAATTTACTGTCTGCTCCAGTGTATTTTTAAAATTTTTAATATTGAAAGTCTAAGTTTGAGCACACTGAAAAGTGATGTGAAAGAATATATCTGAAGTTCCTCCCCCTTTTTATTATTGTGTGAATTAGTAGTATGTCAAATATTTTTCTGCTTTTGTGGCATATTTTCTTAGTAATACATTGCTCTAGGTTTTTAAAAAGTTTAATTTTCATTGCTGACTTTAAAATACTTTATTTTGGGGGGAATACAAACTAAATATTATAAAAGAGAGAATTTATTGTTCTCAGTAATACCTTTTTATCTGAATACATCAGCGTTATTGATACACTTCTAAGTATGACTGTGTGAGGCATGAAGGCATGATCTTGGGTACTACTTGTACATCTAGTCTTTTTGCCATCCTCTTGGACACTGTTCATTTGTTCTGCTTCCCGGGCACCATAAATTAAGCACCTTTTTTCTTCCAGGCCCTTCTGCCATGATGTTTCTGCCTTGAAGCCAGCATTACCATGGACTAAATCCTCTGAGCCCATGTGCCAGTTTAAACCTCTTTAATTTGTAGGTGTCATGTATTATATCTCAGAAGGGGAAATTGGAGTAAGTCAGAGTATTTTTTATCTTTTTAAAATAATACTAAATTGCTCTTCCAGGTGACAATAATTTTCGCTTTACAGCCTCTAATATTGAAACAGGCTTTTGTTTAATTTTAACCTGATTAGCTGCTTTTTCTTTGTTCCTCTATTAGTGAATCTGAACATTTATCTTTTGTTTATTGTCATTTTGTGCTTTATCACTTGCGAATTGCCTATTTACATTGCTCGATTATTTTTTCATAATATTATTATGAGGATTTGTTTGGATACTTTAAGTATTTTACATGATTTGAAGATTGTATGCATTTTAAATATATTCTCATGGCAGGTGGGCTTGCTGTCTTTTTATCTTTTTATAATGTCTGCTGTTATGTGTAAGTATATTATTTTAATGAAGTCAAATTTATCAAGCATTTCCTTTTTATGTGCTTATTTAATATATTTTGTAAGAAATCCTTTTATATCCTGAGATTATAAAAATGTTATTCTTTTATGTACTTTTTTATATAGGTAAATCTATATTACTTACAACCACTTGTTGAACAGTGAATCTTTTGGCCTTTGATTTTTATATAACCTCTCATATATTACATATGTCTGAGTCTATTTCTGTGCATTGTATTCTATTCTAGTCTAGTCTAGTCTAGTGTTTTATTTTTCTATCATTGATCTATCTTTGATGTAACACTTTTAAAGATGATAATTAAGTTTTGATTGTTTTAGATTGGATAATTGTTTTAGGTTGGATGATTCCTCACATTCTTTGAAAATTGTTTTCTTTTTTTCTTGGACATTTTGAAATTTTCCTATACGTGTGCCCCCACTCAGTTATTTGTATTTTGTTTGGAATTATGCTTAATTTATGGATCTTTTGACATCTTTATAGTACTGTTTCAATTCAGGAACTTGATACATTTCTCAATTATTTATACACTATATTCTTTTTTATTGAGTTTATTGGTACAGTTTAGGTATACAGTACAGTTACATTATCATTGGGATCTTGTACCTTTACATGACAGGTCTTGGTTCTCATTTTTTCCCCTTGTCCCTGTCCTCCCTTCACCTCTCCTCCCCTCCCCATTTACAAACACTTTATTTACATTTTTTCATTTTCTCATATTTTTTTCTTTTCCCTTATTACCTTTCCCCTACCCTTCCCACTTCCCCTACACCTTTAGCCCTTTTCTTCCCATTTCACATTGTCAATTCTCTCATTAGGATCTTATGTAGTATTATAGTTTTTCACACCAGAGAAACTATTCGGTATTTACATGTGTGACTTATTTATTTCATTTAGGAGTATATCCTCAATATGTATCCATTATCCTATGAATGACTCTCATTTCTCATTCTTTATGGCTGAGTAGTATTCCATTTTATAGAAAAAACCACATCTTCTTTATCCAGTCTCTAACTGATGGGCAAATGGGCTGTTTCCAAGTTTTAGCTATTAAAAACTGTGCTGCTATAAACATAGGTGTGCATATATCACTGTGGTATGATACTTTTAATTCTTCTGGAAAGATACCCAGCAGAGGGATGGCTGGGTCAAATGGAACCTCTAGTCCCAGCTTAGACACTATACTTTTTAGAAATATTTGATAAATGTCTCCAAAGAGTTTTGTTTGGTCTACTTATTGAAAGGTGCTTCAGTTTTTGTTGTGATGGTGGTTAGGTTTTTTATCCTAATGTTTTCTTTCTCTCCCTTTTCTGTTGTTAAGTATGATGTAAACTTTAAAAAGCCAGACATGTCTGTTTTACTTACTGCTCTGTCCTCATGCCCAGATTAGGACCTGAAACATAATGGGCTCTTGCAAAATGTGTTAAATAGGCTTATATTACATTTTAATGAGCCCTTCCTCATTTATGGTATTTCTAATTATTATTTCACCAACCTAATTGAACTTATAGTTATAACACTTTATCTGTTAATTGTTTTGAATGTTACAAGACTGAAAGGATGTGAAGAAAATCAGCTTTAACTCTGCTTTTCTGATGCTTATAATTTCTTTCTATTTTTTATATTATTACATTGGTTAGGAGCTCCAGGCATCGTATTAACATGTGTTCCCATTCAAAAGGCAGAGCTAGCTGGGTGTGGTGGCCCATGCCTGTAATCCCAGCACTAGGATCGCTGTGAGTTTGAGACCAGCCTGGGCTACATAGAGAGTTCTAGATCAGTCTCAACTACATAGTGAGACCCTGTCTCAAAAAGCCAAAAAAAAAAACAAAACCCCAAAAGAAAACAAGGCAGTGCTTCTAAAGCACTCACTATAAATATGCTCGCAACTGTTTTTGATCAATATAGTTTTATGTCAAATAAATAGCTATCATTATTTTAAATTTTCTATCAAATAATTAATAAAATTATTTTTCTCAATGAATTGAAGTGGTTATGTCCTTTTATTTCCATTAATATGTTAAATTACAAATTGAATTTCTGACTTAGAATAAGGTTTTACATTCTGACCAGTGTGACAGATTTCTTACCAATGATGTAAATGTAGGATGAAATGCGATTACAGGTATTCACATCTTATATGAGTGGGCTACTGGAATTAGAATCCTTGTTTAACATTGTCTTCTTCCTTCTACTTCTTGAGATAACTCTCCAAATGAATCAGTTGTGTCCACATCTTTGATTCAAAACTTTTTTGGGGAACAACCCATGCTAAGAAGTGCTGTGTGAGCTGAGGGTAGATGTTGTTATTTACCAAATTTATTTTATTATTTATTTACCACTACCAAGTTTTAGTTATTTATTTAAAAGTTACTCATAGCCACAGTATATACCTAGATACTTTACATATAATTTAACACTACTTAAAGATTTTCATTTACAACATTATAACACTTACTTTCAGAGTGGCATGGTGTAAGTAGATTTGACAAACTTTTGGTACTTTTTTTTTTTTGATACCAGGGATCAGGTCCTTGTGCTTATGAGGCAGGCATTGGCACCAGTGAGCTAAATCCCTGGCCCGAGAAACATTTTAATGCTGTGAAAATTCCCTTAAATTGTACCATATTTTGTTAAAAATTGAAACTCTGATTTTTAACTTCCTAAAGTCATTGTATTAAAATGACCAAATAAAATGAATGTAGGCGATTATTCAGGCACTTTAACTCCATCCTATGTGTACAAAACCATTTTGATTTTATGGCAAATTTAGTATAAAATTGTTACTCTTTGAGAGCTTTAAATTAGTTTTTTTATCCTACTTTTTGTCCAATCATATGAACAAAAAAGTAGTCATTTTCATCTTTCACATATCTTCTTCCCTTAATGTCTGAATCTACACAGTTGCCTTTGGTCATTTTGCCTGTGATTGGATTTGGCCACTGAATCTCTGCTTTCTGGGCTTCTGTTGGGCTGCAGATCCTCTAAGGCAGTCTTCTTTGACACCATAGTTCTAATGTGATCCCAGGAACTAATTCTGTCTTTGTCTTTTCGTGCTCCAAGTGGTAACATTGCACTCTTTTCCTCTCAGGGTTTTCTTCCCCACTTTTATTGGTTTCCTTAACTCTGTCCATAGCATTTTAAATTGCCCTTTTATTAAACTTTCTAGCTTGGTTCTATACTGCGTCTAAGCAGAATCCCATCCAGCCTAGATGTTAGACTCCAATTTTTGCAGAGTTCAGGCTGGAAGTGACAGTAGAAGCTCTCTGAACTGATCTCAATTTAGTTAATAACCTGATTAACTTGATTTCTGCATTTCTTCTCAGGCTTGATGTCCATGGTCTGATGAATGCCTGTAGCTGTTAACTAATGTGCTTACTCACCTCTTCTTCCATCAGCTGGATTATATGCTAATCCAGACATAGTCCAGTTATAGTATTTCTCCCTAAATCTGTTTTGTGCCAATTATACTTGCTATTCTAATAATTAAATTAAATTTAATTAATAATTAAATTTAATTTCATAATTAAATTAAGGCCATTAAAAACAACAGGATAAGTATAAAGTCTGTTTTCTATAGAGATTAAATTGAAAAACCATAATGATATACCATTCTCTATCATGAGATTGGCACAGACTAAAATGTTAAACCGGGCACAATGGCACATGCTTATGCTTCCAGCACTCAGGAGGCTGAAGCAAGTTTGAGGCCATCCTGAGCTACATAGTGAGTTCAAGCCCAGCCTGAATACAAAGTGAGATCCTATCACAAACAAACAAAGAAACAGTTTGGAAACATCAAGTCTTGGCAATAATATGGTGCGTGAGAGCCATTCCTGCATTGCTAATGAAGTATAAATTGGTTAAAACACTGCGAACAACAATTTGACATTATCTAATAAGGCTGATGACATATATACATATACATCTTCACAGCCAACAATTCTAGTCTTAAGCTTCAGACTTCCTACTGTTGTTCTATTAAGCTTTATGGCTTTTCCTTAGGCATTCATTTATTATTAATCTTTAAATTGAGTATATTTTAGATATATTCCTATGTGTAATTTTAGGATTAAAAAGAAAGCATGTTACGTTAATGTTTTGGAAAGATGATTAAGGAACAGTGTCATGGGTTAGGTGTGTATGAAGACCATTAATCACAAGAAAGAAAACTAACAGGCTGGAAGGAATCATTCCTCAGACTGTTCTGCAAGAGGCATGATGTCCTAGTTCCCTTTTAAGGAAAGACTAAGCAGAATTCCAATCTTGGGATCTGCACTCAAAACAAAGCCCTGAACTTATATGAAATTATTAAGTAATATGCAGCAGTTAGGATGTTTTCATATGCAAGGAGTATAATTTCCAAATGTAAATTGCTTAAAAAATAAGAGTATTTTATAATTTCACATAAGAATTTCAAGCTTAGGCCACTCCAGGATTTTAAAAAATTACCATGTTAAGGGTGACAGGTTCTCACGGTCTGCATTTCTATTATTCTCTAGGTAGCAATGTGATTGTTAAGGTTCTGAATTCATATTCTTATGTGGCACCATCTTCAGGAGGTGGAAGGGAGTTCAGACTCTCACTGAATATTAAGAAGAATGATTGTTTGTGAACCTTGAGGGCACATTTCCTTATTTGTCTAAGAGTCACATGCCCAGTCTTAAATTATGACAGTACTCAATGCAAAATGCCTAAGTAACTGATCCTGCCTTAAATCCTGAAGCTAAGGAGCACCATATCAAAGAGAAAACATTGCCACTCAAATGAAATTGCAGTAAGTGTGGAAGAGAAGCACTATGTCACTGCTGGGTCAGGAGTCAACACTGTCTTCCACAAGACTGCTTTTTGAAATTATTTCTGTTACTTATTTTAACCAACTTTTCTTATTAATCAACTGTTATCCTAATTGTGCCAGACAAGAGAACTATATCTGTTCTTGATACCATCACATAAATATCAACATTTTTATTGCAAATATTGCTAGCATTTCTTAGTCCATCTTGGTGGAATTTAAAATATATTTAATACTACTAATCTTGAGTTTTTTAATTATGTTAGCATTGATTCTTAAAATAATCAGTTTTAAATGTTACTGCCTATTGTTTGAGAAAGTTACTTGTACTTTGAACATGATTTTATTTTATTTTTATTTTTACTTTTTCCTTAAGTTTATTGGTACATTTAAGGTAAACAGTACAGTTATATTCATCATTGGGATCTTGTACCTGTACATGATGTACCTTCTTTCTGATTTTTTTCCCATTCCCCTGCCCTCCCTTCACCACTGTATTTTCTATTCCTATTACAAAGACTTTGTTTCCATTTTTTCCTTTTCTCATATTTTTCTTTTCCCTTCTTTCCTTTTCCCTACCTTTCCCACTTCCCCTTCTCCTTTAGACCTTTTCTTCCTACTTCACATTATCACTTACACCATTTGAACCTTATGTACACTTTTAGTTTTTTACACCAGAGAAACTATTGGGTATTTACTCACATGTATCCTATTTATTTCTCTTAATAGTATAGTCTCAATGTGCATCCATTTAGCTATAAATGTCTCTAGTTTCTCATCCTTTATGGCTGAGTAGTACTCCATTTTATAGAAAAACCACATCTCCCTTATCCAGTCTCCAGCTGATGAGCAATTAGGCTGTTTCCAAGTATTAACTATTACAAACTGTGCTGCTGTAAACATGGGTGCACATATATCACTGTGGTATGATTCTTTTAATTCTTTTGTGAAGATGCCCAGCAGATGCTCAGGGATAGCTGGGCCAAATGGGACTTCTAAACCTAGTTTTTTGAGGTTTCTCCATATATTTCCACAGTGGTTGCACCATTCTGCACTCCCACCATCAATGAAGAAGGGTTCCTTCTCCCCACAGCCCTGCCAACACTTGTTCTTGTTTTTTTTGGTCCCAGGGATTGAACTTGGGATCTTGTACTTGCTAGACAGGTGGTGGAACCACTGAACTAAATCCCTGGCCCTGTGCCAACATTTTTTATTGGTTCATTTCTTGATAGCAGCCATTTTTTCTGGGGTGAGATGGAATCTCAGTTTTATTTTCATCTGCATCTTTCGAATGACCATTGATGTTGAACAGTTTTTCATATATTTACTTGCAGGTTTTACTTATCTAAGAAATATCTGTTTATTTCAGATGCCAATGTTTGAATTGGATCTTTAAATTTGGGGGGGTCTGATTTTTTTTAGTTCTTTATATATTCTAAATAGTAGTCCTTTGTCTAAAGAACAGCTAGTAAATTTTTCCCTATATTGTATGTTGTCTCTTAGGTTTGTTGGTTTCTCTTGCACTGTAGAAGCTTTTTAATAGGATGAGAGCCCAGTTGTTGATTCTTTGTGCAAGTTCCTATGCTACTGAGGATTTGTTCATAAAGTCTTTTCCTATGCCAATCTTTGAGATGAACATGATTTTAATATTAGAAATTCATAGTTATGTTAGTATTGTCTCCTTATGAAGGCAAAGATGAAGATGTTAAGGGAGTACATAATGGGAACTTATCTACTTAAATGGGGTAAAATAACATTTTAGATAATTCCAAAAGTCATATTATTTTGAATGCCATCACCATTATTTTTCTGTACTGTGAGGCTTTTGTTAACTGAGTTTAAGAGGTCAAAAAATATTACAGGACTGTAATGAAAGCAGTGTGTCATTATCTCAATGTCCTCACTCCTGGTCTGATCCTAAGTCCCCTCTGCACACCTGCTGGGATACAGTTTAAATAATACCCCCGAGAACCAGAGAACACATCTTGACTTGTGGGTCAGAGGTTCCACTGGATCCTCAGGGGAAGTACTTTCAGCACTTCTTCAGTTTCTTCTAGCCCTTACCTACATATGTCTAGAGAATGTACCTGTACCTCTATTTCTTGACTTTTGGTCTTAGATCATCTATTTACTCCTCTTAAGGAAGAGCAGGATTCAATTGTCATAGAATATTTTCCTCAATTTAATTATATCACAATTTTTAGTTTATTCGATTTTGTTGTATTTCATATTGAGTGTACTATCATTAATAACTATTGTTCGGAGCTAAATTACATAGAAAATTATTGCTTTATTTTTCTTATATAGAATTAAGTTTGTCATACATGAAACAGTAACCTCTCTTTTATGAGGGAGCGAGTATTCTAGGCACCTGTGATGTTTCCTCCAAGTTGGTTGAAACACCTGCACCAAGCTTTTGCTTTGCTTCCTGCTAATGTCTGACTTTCTGCTTTCTAGACTGCTGGTTGGTTTGATAGATAGTTATCTTCTAGGAAATTCTTTTCATCATTTTTCTGATAATTCTTTTTTATCTTTTGTCTGTTTTAGGTAGCTTTGTGTTGCTGTGACTAAATCTTTAGGAAAACAATTTGAAAAGAGTAAGGTTCATTTTGGCTTATTGTTCCAGAGGTGTCAGTCCATGTTTGGCTAGTTATACTTCTGTGAGCTTAAAGTGAGGCAGAACATTGTGGTAAAGAGAATAGTGGAGCAGAGGTGCTCAGCTCATGGCAGCCAGGAAGCAGAGAGGGAAGGGAAGATGAAGAGAGCAAGAGAGTGCAAGGAAGACCGAGAAAGAGGGTGAGAGAATGAGAGGTAGAGAAATGAAGGACAGCTGTACCTTCAGAGAGATACCCTGAGTGAACTACTTCGCCCAGGTGGGCTCTACTTATAGCTCAGTCCACTATGAACACATCTATGGATTGATCCATTGATAAGTTTACTGCTCTCTTGGCCCAATCATCTTTCTAGGTCTCATTCTGAATATTGCTGTTAGAGATGGATTTCTTAGCACACAAGTCTCTGGGGGACACTTTATAATTAAACCATTAATACTACTCTTCAATTTTAATTTTTTATTTTCAGAATTTCATTTCTTCTTCTTTTTAATGGTAAACCTCCTTGTAACAACACAAAGGAAAGAGTGTCCAAGTCTAGAAAAACTGGGGAAGATTTCACACAGGAAATGAAGATTAAATTGGGTTTGGAGAATGTGTAAGAGTATTCCAGAAAGGGGAATGACATGCAGAGAAGTGCCATGAGTAACTACTCATAAGCACCAAACATCTTATAAATGTAAAAGTCAGTAAGATTATTAGTTCTAGGGGATTGAGTGCAAGTCAAGTTGATGCTATAAAACAATATGGCGAACCTTTTAGAGACTAAGTCCTCAAAATGAAACCCAAAACCCGCTTATTTATTGCAAAGTACCGTACTGAAATTAAAACTGAATACTGAGGTTTTAGTTGAGAACGAACAACTGTTATCTGGTGCTCAGCTACTGGGGTGACTTGGCTTGTGTGCTGACAGAGAGGGCTCTGTGTGCCTACTGTGTGCCTACTATACATGCCACAGCTTCGCCACCACTGCTAGAGTATGGTTAAGTTTGGAAGAGTGATAAATTGCCAAGTTAAAGATTTTGAAACTTTTTCTTAAAACCATAGTTATCTGAAAAAAAAGTTTTTAATAATAAGAGAGACATGGTTATATAATAAGTACTTTTTAATGAAGGCAATCCTGGGAGCAGTTCACAGAAGGAACTGAGTGGAAGCAGGTAAGGACGGGGGCAGAATACTGTGGAATTAGCATAACTGAGAGATAAGGAAATAGCTGTGGTAACTAAGAAAGCAAGACACTTAGCTATACATGAGAGGAATTTATATGTGAGAGAGGTAGAAGTGGAAGGGCATGGTGGATTCAGGAGAAGCTTGAGAAGGATGTCATGGAGGAAGACTATGAAGTGTAGAGTTTAATATATCACCATGCTGTTAACTCTGAAGGAGATCATTAGCATTTTCAATAGTTATGTTTGCAAGACTAATTATTAAACTATGTCTTTTTTTTCATGTAAGTATGTAACAGTTTTCACAGAACAAAAAACTTACTTTAGTGGTTTGATTTGGTGAGAAAGGAAAATGAGCCAAGGTGTTTTCATATAGTTTTGTAAAGCTGTTTATATCCTTTTGCTTATATTACAAGACAAATCAAAGCTGAATTGATCTTTTTTTTGGTTATTGGAGACAGGGTCTCACTATGTAGTTGAGACTGACTTAGAACTCATTGTATAGCCCAGGCTGGTCTCAAACTCACAGCGATCCTCCTGCCTGAGCCTCCCAAGTGCTGGGATTACAGGGGTGCACCACGACGCCTGGCTAAACTGAATTAATCTGATTTTTCGAAGTTAAATATTATCTTCTTAACACTATGTTAACATTCTTTACTTGACAGATTCTGCAGCTTTTATGTTTAGACACAATTATTCCATTCAAAATATACTTACTGCTTATTGGCAAAATGCAAGTACATTATTCCCTGGCTCATTTATTAAATCCAGTACTATTTACAGAGCACTTGATTTAATAAATGAGCCCAGGCAGTGCTGTGGGTAAGTCGTTGCTTTGTTAGGGTAACATAAAAGTATTTGCTTTCGTAACTTAGGAACTGCTTTGTTCAGAATATGCAGATCTATTTATTTATATATTAGTATTGTGTACCTGGCTTTGTTGAAAGGCCATAACTACTAAATAGTAAAAATTGTCATTCTATTTCTAGCTTAGTCTTATCTATTTCTAGCTTAGTCTTATCTAATATATATGTTAATAGTCCTTTTTGATGAATATATTTTACTTAAGAGATTTTACTTTGAAAATATTTCTATGCTAGAAATTTGTTATAATGATAATATAAGTAACCATTTATAAAGTAATAGCATATGTGCTTTCATGTAAAAATTATGTACACAATTTCAAACAAACAAGCAAATAAGCCAAAACCTAAAATGGCTTTGTTCTTTCCTGGAACACTCAAGTGTAGATGCAGTTTCCCTTAGCAATTCAGTTATTGGTTTGTTGTTTGAAGTTATATTTTCAGGACCTCCATAGAATTTTTTCTTTTACTCTGTGTTAAGTGGGAGATTAAAAAATAAGCAAGGAAATAAGATCTCTTAATATTGTCCTTTATTTCCTTCAGAAAATAGTTGCTGGTGAGTCCTGAGAAGACTTCATGTGGGTAAGTCAGTTTGTTGATTTCCTCTGATAATGTGACCAGGAGAAATAGTGATATTATCCTCTCTTCACATGGCAGCCCAGTGACTGCAAGTTAGTATGCCGTTCCCTTCTTTTCCTTGATTTTGCATATATCTGGCTCATTTCAGGGTGGTTTTTAGATACAGCATTGCATCTAGCCTTGTTCACTTATGCTTTGAGGAAAAATGCATGGTTCTATCTCTGCCTGAAAAGAGAAACAGAGCCAACAGTTTTATGGAAACCTCAATCTGCTGTTCAAATTAATTTCATGATAAATGCATGTGACCAAGGCCAGTATTGACACTGCCTTCTAGTTTGGAGATCTAATAAAAAATGTAATCCTTCACAGACAATATGGAACTGCCATGCCAATAAATCTAGTCTGAAGCCTAAACAAGAAGTCAATATTTATTAAATACACATAAGAATGGAACTTAGTCTCCTGTTTGCTCACTATAAAAGCTGATATGCTGATGGTGTTAGGCAGTGTAAATGTTATATATTAAATGTTCATAAATAGGCATAACAGCTTACTCAGAGGTATTAATAATTAATGGCTTAATGTTTATCATGGAATTGTATTATCATTCTAGGAACTTTATTTTATTGTATTTATTCATTCATTTGAATTTTACTTCAAAATTTTGAAAGTAGCTAAATTATACAGAAATTCAACCTTCTATAATAGTTTCTCTTTATGCAAGTATATTATAGTCTTCTCTGGTTGATATGAGCACAGAATGATTTCATTTGCATTATTCGAGAGATTATGTGTGTGTGTGTGTGAGAGAGAGAGAGAGAGAGAGAGAGAGAGAGTTAAATTAAAGAAAATTAAAACAAAAGTTTTAATTAGTTGTCCAGATGCAGTAGATATGAGATTAGGAAATGAGATGAAACACAATATACAATACAGTAGTCCTCTCTTTTCATTTTCAGTTATTCACATTCAACTGTGGTCTAAAAATATTAAGAGGAAAATTTAGAAATAAACAATTCATAAATGTTAAACTGCACTCTGTTCTGAGTAGTGTGATGAAACCTGTTGCCATGCATCTCTTCACATTTAATGGGACTTGTCCCTTTGTCCAGTGTACCCACTCTATTAGGCACTTACTAGCCAATGCTGACCTTGATCACATTAGACAATAGTGGTGTCTGAGGACTTGCATTCAAGAAATTCTTATTTGACTTAATAATGGCCCCAAAGCACAAGAGCAGCGATTTTGGCAATTCAGTATGCCAAAGAGAAGACATAAGGTGTTTTCTTTAAGTGAAATGGTGAAAGTACAATTGGTGATTTTTAGAGAAAGGCCACATTTGTGAAACTTTTATTAGTGTATATTGCTATAATTGTTCGCTTCTATTTGTTACTATTTTTAACTTCTTGTGCACCTAATTTATAAATTTAACAATCATACGTGTATGTGGATATAGGCAAAGTGATGTATACCTTTTGATACTGTTCATGATTGTAGGCATCTATTGGAGATCCTAGAATACATCCAGTGTGGATGAGAGGGGCCTACTGTACTGAAGTGCTTCCGGACTTTTGAAGTATTTCACTCAAAGTCACCTGTGAATGTGAAGAGGAGAGAGAATTGATAAAGTGATTCTTTTTTTCAAAAAAGAGATAGCTGATGCCTTGTTCTGATTTCCCATTCTTGGGGGATAGGAACAGTGCTAAGTTCTTTGCTTCTAAGAACAGCGCTTTTCCCCAGGGCTATATGTTGCATTTAAAATACCAGTTTTAGAGCTTGGACTTGAAATGGTGGGGTTTGACTCCCTTCTGGGGAACTCTGGAAAATGAGATTTGTGGTGACAAACTGCTTTAGTAGTTGAGCCTGGAGGTGGCTTCTATGTTGAAATCGGTTTTTACTGTGCGTTTGTCCAGCTATGGTATGACTGCTTCTAGGGCTATGATGTGGGTCATGGCAAAGAGGGAGTAGGCATGAGCCATCTTGGGTCTTATCCAACAGGATTGTGATGATTAAGCTTAAGTATCAACTTGATTTTCTTGGGAGGTGCCTAAGGTATTATTAGTAAAGCACATTTATGGATGTGTCTGCATGGATCATAGAAGCTTCACCTTAAATTTTGCATCTGGTTCCTGGCCCTGACTCTGTTACTGTTTTCCTGAAATGATTCCAAATGCATGAAGTGAATAGGATTCCTTCACCATTCCTTCAGCCATGATGTTTGTGATTAGGGGTCAGCCCTATCACCAGGATTATAAGTACCAAGATTTTGGTAGGATTTTGTTTCTTTTTAGGGGATGTAATTCCTCACTAGCTGGATAATTAATTCACAAATATTTATTTATGAAAAACCCTATCAAATTTTGAATGTCATTTTCATTTAGAAAATAGAATTTGATAAGGAATGGACACACACACACATATGTACACACATTTGGTAATATAGAAGAAAAGACAAATCCAGATTGGGTTATCCTTTTTAGGAAATGTGGGTGTTTGAATTTGGCTGTGACAGATCAATAGGTTCTCTGAAGATTTAAATGGGATGAGATGTGTGATATTACAGATAAGAATTCAATCAAATTATATGAACAAAGCCATCTTCACAACAATTCTATGATAGAAATAGGCAAGGAGAGTAAATCTGAATATAAAATAGTGATTACTAGAGGATGGAAAAGGGTTGATAAAAGAAAGTGAATTTGATAAGTGCATGCTGTATGCAAATATCGCAATGTCGCATTAAATCCATTAATATGTATAATAAATTTAGTGAGAGTTTAGTGAGAATATTGCTAGTATCAAGTGTGTGTGAATTTCCATACTTTGTATGAAATTCAGATTTATATTGTAAAGGTACAAAGGAACACAGCGGTTGGCTTACAAGTAGCATTGCTATGCTTAATACAAGGCATTCTAGAATTTTAAAATTTAACAATAAAGAATATTACAAAGAAAAGATACTTTTTGAAGGGAGTTGAGATGTTGCTACAAATGTCAACTGAAAAATGCTGAATGTGGGTACTTTAATAGTAAACAGAGAAGATACAAGAAACACATGAATCATGCTCCCTGTATCACTTGTCTTCTTTGTCACTGATACCCATTACTCAATACCCACAGCTTACAGGAGGAAAGATTCAGGACATTCAGAATGTGGTTGATTGGCTGCAGAGAAGAAATATCATGGTGGAAGGGCATGATGTAGAAAATCTGCTTAGTCTCTGATGAATGGGAAGCAGACTAGGGTAACAGTGTCAGAGAGGAATGGGAAAGGGATTATGTATAGTACCCAAGACCGCACCTCGTGACCCACCAAGATGCACCCAGGAGTGTGCTTTACTGATATGCTAGGTGTATCTTAATTTAGTGAGGATGACACATTAGGACTAGCATTGGCTTGTCAACTTCACAACCGAACACACTTAAAATCATATTTATTCAAATAAAGACAGTAGGAAGTTCATAATTCCTCCTGACATAATACAACTTTCCCATTTACAAATGAAAATGCAATAATCTATCCCTTAAGGTCTCAGTAGTTCCAGAATTTTTCAAAAGTTTAAATTCAAATCTCTTCTGAGACTCAAGACAAAGTCTTAGCTGTGAACCACTGCACAAATAAACAAGTTACATTATCCTAAGGAATAATGGCACAGGTAAATATTCTATAAGGGGAGAATAGAGGGATAGAAAATGATTGGAAAAAAACAAAACCAGAACCCAGCAGGACAAACATTAAGTTCTATTTCAGATAAACAGAACATGATGGCAAGATGTGAGTTCCAGAGAGCTTGGGCAGCCCCATCCTTATGGCTTTCCTGATTTTGGCCTGTATGTCCTGTCTCTTAGGCTGGCTCCATCCTCAGCCTGTAGCTTTCTCTAACAGTTGTCCCACATTCCTGGCATCTCCAATTTCCTGGGGTCTCCTTTTCACCTTTAGCTTCATTCCAATAGCTCATGCACTTCCCTCTCAAGGGCTCCTTACCAGGCCTTCCAGGCCTTCTTCTGAAATCTGTATGAGTGATTCCATGACATGACAACTCTAGCATTTTGCATTCCAGTAGAAGGAGCATCATGTGGATGATACCAAAGTCAGCTGTAGCTTGAACAGTAGTTTGACCCACTGGAGCTATGGCTGTAGCAGCTTCTGAGTGCCTGGATGGCTTAGCAGAGTGGAATGAATCCCAGGGAACCAATTGCCTAGGAGGCCTTTCTTGAACAGACACCCACAGACTATTCTTAAATGAAAGGTTTACAATTTTATACCCTAGAGTTTGTGATGGGTGAGGTCTTGCTGATTTTTGAGATGTCCTCAAGTCATCTTCCTTCTTGTCTCTGTTGAAAGTTTTTGGTTTCTTTTTAATGTGCTCTCCTTAACAGCCATACCTGCTTTAGTCCCAAATTTACACGTTTCTTTCTGGGCCAAAATTTCAAAAATTTCAAATTTGTTTCTTCTGACCTTTGCTTTCAACTCACTATAAATCTGACTAAAACTAGCCAGGAATACCAATTCCACAGCTTGAGAGTTGGGCTACTTTTAAATTTCATTCACCAGATCGATTGGTCCACCACTCTTAACCTTAGTGTCTTATGAGTAGGACAAAATGAATAAAAATTTCCTGCCAAAGTGTAACACACATGGCTTCTAGTCCAAATGCCAATGGAGTCCTTATTTCCATCTTTAACCTCTTGAGCATGACTTTTATTTTCCACATTCATAGCAGTGTTCTTATCTTCTGTACTCTGGCCAGAATCACCCATCAGTCTCTGCTTATTGCATTCTAAGCCTTCTCTAGCACACATCTGTAAACCTTTCCAAACTCCTTCAGCAAACCAGTCCAAAGGCTTTCAAACAACATGGTCAACTGCAGTCACACCAGAATTAATTTTCTGTATTGTTTAGCTTTCCTGTCACTAGGACAAAATACCTGACACCCACAACTTTAAAGAGAGGAAATGTTTAATTTAGCTCATGGTTTCAGGAGGTCCAGTACATGGTCTGCTGGCTTCAAGGCAGAATATCATGGGAAAGGGGCATGACAAAACAAAGCTGCTTAGCTCACAGTGGTCAGGTAACTGAGCAGGGGATAAATAAATACCAGAGAAGAATGGGAAATAACTGTATATAGCACTTAAGATGATCCTTCTATGACCCACCTAGAAACACCGAAGAGTGTGGTTTTCTAATCTTCTAGGCCATTTCTTAATCCATTGAAGTGGACATATCAGGATTAATGGTGACACTATCTTTGTAGTTTTGGAGTAGAAGGTAATGATTGCCATCAGATGTTATTTAGTTAAGAACAAACTCATTACAAAATGGTGCTTTGCTTTTCGTCAGATAAAAAATTTCTACTTGATGCTTAAAACATATATAAAACATTCTACATAATTAAAAGGAAATTAATTTTAATAAGATTAAAAATTTTTTTTACTCTATGCAGACTTTTTATTTTCTTCAACATTTTCTTTGAAATAATTTTATGTTTTAGAAAGAAGAAAAGTTACACATTAAAGTATTTCATTTTATGTAGAAGCATAGACAAAAAGACATTTTTTATTTATTCCTCCTCCTTGAGTGAAAATTAATGTTAGATGTAATTACTGGGTGAAGTTTCACTATGCCCTGTCAGACATACATCATAATAAACTTGGAAAAGAAATCATTAAATAAGAAATAATAAAAATTATATATTATATAGAATTATATATTTATGCAGTGACAATTTTATTAAGCTATCTTACTATATTAATAAGAATGTAAGCTATTTTAAGATAAATGATTTATTTAGAAAACCACATATTAACATAGATTTCAAACAACTCAACATTATAACAGTTTGCTTTTGTTGGAGGCAAACATAAGGATTAATTAGCTCTGGAAATGCTTGCTCTTGTTGCTTTGCTTCTGGGACAACATCATATATTTTGTAATATATATATAATATATAATACTGACTGCTAGTTTTAAGTAACTCCTTTTGAACTCCCACAAGCTTAAATAGGAGCCTAGTATTGTAGGAAGAAATTTAAAGTGCAGAAGTTAAAAATTTACAAAAGTCAAGCTTGGCTGCTTTTTTATTCATTCTATATCAGGTCAGTGTTTTAAATGACATTAGCAGCTAGATCTGTGTAACTCATGCCAGAAAATATTTTTGTAGTATGTATAATTTATATAACTACTACTATTTTTCACAAAAGACTCATCTTAATAACATAACAATATTCTGATCTCACCTTGAATTTCATTTATCCAAATTCTGTCTCTTCTTGAATGTTTTCTAGCAGGCTCCCATCAACCACTTTTCAGTTTTTCTGCCTGTTTTGTTCAGGTGAATTAAGCTTATGCGTGTTTGACAACTAAATAATATGGTTGCACAGGGAGTGTTTTATTATTCTCCTTATGCTTACAGCTTGAAAATTACTTGCATATCCAAAGATCATGAAGGAGATGGGGGGATTGTTTTTCAGGCCGCCTGTGTCCTTATAGCTGTTTCCTCTTTTATTTCCTCTTGCCATTGGCATTGAGTGTAGTATAGGTCAATGGAGTAAGTGAGTGAGAAAAAAATATGAAACCCTTCTCCCTTTTTCACTCAGGGAAAATCTGTGTATACTTAAACAATAAACTAAAAATTCAAAAATTTTCTGTCCAAGGTATTCCTTATTATAATTTTATAGATACTATTTATGAAAATGGTACTGATCAGCTTATTCTGGAATAATTAAAATGTTAAAATAGTCGAGCAAAAGATGCAATAAGGAACAAAACGTATTAATAGTTTTCTTATGCTGTTATTTCTACATTTATAGACTTTTTAAAAATAAATGACAAGCTTTTTGCAAAGTTGGGGCAATTTTATTTTTTAATATTTTCTCTCTATATGAATCTATTTTTCAAGTTTAATATTTATTTCTAAAATAGCCTCAAGGAAATTGTGTAGTGATTCATTTTTGTTATAAATTATTATTTATGAAATAAAATGTGATAAGGCCTGTCCTTTACCATTTTTTTCAGTATTTAGATGCTGGAAATTTTAATGTTATTTTTCTGCAACATTTCTGTATGCAATATGAGAAAACCACTTGCGATCAGTAACTATGAAAGTAAAATGTACCCCATTTAGGTGCACCTATCTAGAATTCATTTCGGGCTTTATTTTTCCTCTTCTATTCCAAGCTCCTTACAATCAGTTCTCCAAGCAACTGAGAGGACTATATTTAAAACTAAGATAAAATAATATCACCCTTTATGAATTTACTTAAATAATTTCTCATAATACTTAGGATGAAAATTCAATGATCTGTCTCACAGTTGCTTATTTATGCACTTCTTACTTCACCCTCCCACAGAGGTGAGAAAAAACACTCCAGTCTTTCCAGGATATTCTTGGCAAAGTAGTTTTTCAATAAATATTTGTTAAATTAGTGCGATTGTTATGTACTTATGAAAAGAGCTTTTAACTGTTTTTTGGGCAGTATTGAAAGCAAAGCCATAGGATATCAATATGAGATGCATATTAAGAAGCACATGGCTCCTTTATTAATTTCAGACTGACTGCATCAGAATTATGACCTTACCTTGGCATTTGACTTGTTCTTTCCTTGCCAGATTACATAGGTTAACTTTTTCCTTATAGTTATTCTAAAAGCAAAAATAAAATCCTGAACTGTTTCTCACCTTAACAAGCTGACACATACACACTTTTCAGACTGCCTTAGAGTCTGGCTATAACTCAGCAAAGTGTCTACCCAAATGTTTTTCTTTCTTGGGTGGTGTCATGATAGATCATGTATTTCATGAAATAAAGGAAAATCAGAGACTAGTGGTTGGGGAGGTCACATACAAATTTGGAGTTATTATTTTTTTTAATCTAGAGTTTTGAACTGGTGATTCTAACCAGTTTCTCAAGGAGAGAAGTTTTAATAGTTTACACAGAATTGAAAGACTCAAAATGACCCGCACAGTGTTATCAAGAAAGTCATAAGACGTAAATCATGTTGAGGTCTCAACTAGACTTCAGGAAGCAATTGATGCCTGGATTTGACTTTGCCATCACATCTCTTTTCAGTATTATAAATGGACTTTGGAAAGAACTGACATTAGATTGTACATCCCTTAGTTCTTTATCCTCTGACAGACTGATTTCCTCATAAGTTGTTTCAAATTTTATACTAGTTTTCCTGTAATTTTTTAATTTATTGAAATGATATGCCCATATTCAGGGTCTATGGGTTTATGTTTGTATGAAGAGAAATATTCTTTTTCCCTCTTTGGTTTTATCTTATAACTAATGCTTTTCTAAACTGCATTTTACTGGGGTTATAAATCATATTTTCAATAATTACTGTCTTCAAAACATTGAAGAGATCTAGCCAGTGAAGAAATTATCATTTTTATTCAGAAATAAACATCTGTTATTTAAATTGTTCAAATAATATTCCAAGTAGGCGAACTTGAAAATTTGTCTACCAGTGTTAACAGCTTGGTTGGTATCTTTGTAAATTTTATTTGTCTATAAAGATATATATGTATATACTTTAAAAATATAAATACAATGCTAGTATAGATGTAATTTTCTGCTTAATTTTTTCACTTAATAGAAGTTAAAGACACTACTCTGTGTCTCTATATTTGGGTTGGTTATATTTAATAGTTCTCTAATATCACATCATACAGGTAATTATTTACTCTCTAGTTTTTGGGCATTTAAATTGCTATTTTAAAAATTACAAATAATATTTTAGGTAACATTATATTGAAATACTTGCAAAATATACAAATATATTTGAACAATGAATTCCCACATTAAGTTATTTGGCATGCTGGTAGAGGAATATTAAATATAGAAAGTGAGATCTACATTGAAATTCATTGTACAAATAAATTTCATTCTGAAGCAGTGAGTTTATGAAAGAATTGGAATTGTATCATTGCCTACCTTTCCCTTGTCATTTGTTATCTTTTATGGTGAATTGTACACTCATTTATTTCCAGAACTCTGCTTTCCTAGTCATATCTGGCTTTAAATATATTAATGTTCTTTTTCTTTAGGGAAAATAAGTGTTTCCATTGACCCATCTTTCTGTAAATTAAGAGTTACACAATTGTTGCTCTTTAATGTATCTCCAGCATCATCTCCCTATGTACTGTTGTATTCCTTCCATGTGTCTGGCAAATGGAAGGTAATCACTATTTGTCATTTAATTGCAAGATAAAGCAAAGTTTTAAAAATTTCTGTATGTTACACCTAAATATTTTGTTTGCAGTGAAACAGGATTCTAGATGCCTAGGTTTTTCCTAGGAAGGGCTAGAATGCAAATTTGAGGCATATAAACAATTTAACAAATACTTAAGCATTTACTCAACAGTAGCACCAAGTCTTTTGTATACATTATTGATTATTGGTACGTTTTCTTTACCTGGTTTGCTTATAGCTTGAGCTTCCCAACCAGCTAGGATTCACATTGAAGCTGGCAGTCCCACCATATCTTCTGGTTATCTGGTCTATCTTGCCTATGAGAGCAACATTTGTTGGGTTATGTATTCACAGTCTAGCCAGGACTTGTGGACTTTGATTGCTATGGTAATTCTGTTTCTTACATTTCTGTGTAATGCTTATGGCTTTGGTTATCTCAGCCATGACATGGAGAGCCAGAACTCCTTTTCACTTCATTTATTGCAGATGTTTGTGTTAAAAATAGGTAAATGAAAACACTGTTTCTGTACCGTCACTTTTCTTCATAATGAGTATAAAACCAAAACACATAACAAAAATGAACAACTCCCTTATTTTCCAGAATTGTGTAGAAGCTACTAACCCCTTGTGTTTGCTTTCCTTTTACTTATTCTTTTCTAGGCACTCATATTCATGTTAAAATAATTTTCAACTTTTTAAACAGTCCAATCTGTCAGTATGTTTGTTGTTATAACAACAAATTTAAACTTTTAAGAGCATTACAGAACTTTTTAAAAAACAAATGTAGGCTATTTGTTACTTCAGATCTCTAATCAGCTATGGAACAATCATATCTGGAGGCTATTATAGTAATTTGTTTCCAAATACATATGATCATTTCCATATAATTTTAACCATTTTATATAATTTTGGAATTAGACTGTTCAAATGAAAATAGGATAATTTCTCCTACCCTTACCTATATCATTGAAGAATACAAAGTATTCTAGTTATTTGGGGCTATAAGTTTTTTACAGTCCTAAATATTGAGTTGTTTGCACCTTGATAGTTACTAACAGAGAAAATGCAAAATAGGTTTATGTACAGATACAAAATAATGTAATAATCAAGTATAAAACTATACCAGATTCTAAAATCATTTGTTTCTTTGCTCTGATAAACCAGAAGTTAATGTTACCCTTCAAACTAGTGTCTCTTAAAATCAGTCTAAAACCTTTTCACAAACCTGGAGTGTCGTCACAAGTTGTGTATTTATAGGCTTTAGGGTTGTCATGGAATCATAAAAACTGCTTTTGAAAATAATGTAATGAGCAAAAAAATTCTAAGGATTTTGGCATTAGGTTTCTGACAGATTTTAGTTTATAGAGTAGAATCAGATATGATTAAACAGTTCTGAGCTCTTTCAGACTCATGGCATTTTTGGATAGTTTCAGATCCAGTTTACATGTTCTCAAACCTCTTAAGATCAATGGAGAAAATATGAAGCTATTTGACCTTCCTTCTCTAGGATTCAGGACAGACAGCCATCCTTTTCACTAACATTTTTAAAATGTCTATGATGTCTTACACACTGTTACAGAGGTTTGGGATGTATTACTGAGGGAAATAGACAAGACACCACCTTCATAAAACGTGACCTTGCTTTTATTATATAAAATGAGCAAATTATATAGCATGTTAGAAGGAGATAAGAAGTATGGAAAAAAGATATAAAATAACAGTATAAAGGGGAGTAGGAGTGCTCAGTTGGGGGAAGGGGTAATTGATTGAAGGGACATTTCCTTTCGAGAATGCGATCAGGACAAGGCTTGTTAAGATGACATTTGAACCAGGACAAGCCTTATTCAATGGATGACATTTGAGCCAAGACATGAAGGAATTGAAAGAGGTACTGTACAGATATGAAGACAGAGCATTCTCTCCACTTGTATGACTTAAGCAGACTGTGAAGTGGGAATGTTTCTGTTGTATTTGAGATATAACCAAGAGGCTGATGTAGGCTGGAGTAGAGAGGATGAGAAGCACATTTTCTAAAATTATATTCAGAGGAGAAAACATGTTCATATCAGTAGGCCACTGTAGGGTCTTTGGCCTTTACTGTGAAGGAAATGGGGATCCATTGCAGGATTTTGAGCAAGGGAGTGACATGAAAACGTTTCTGGGCCTGCTGATCAAAGACTAGGTAGTAGTAGGATGAAAGGATAGTAGTTAAGAGTATATAAGTCTAGGACAACAGCTGTTGGTGGCTTGGTTCAGAGAAGTCACCATGAAAAGTATGGAAAAGAACTGAATTCTGGCTATGTTTTGAAAGTAGTATTAACTGAATTCTTTTGATAGATGAGGTAAGGGGCAGGAGATAGAGACGATTGCAAGGTTTTTGCTTGAGAATCTAGAGGGTTACAAATGCTAAACGAGATTGTGAAGTGGGCAAGAGCCATAACCATAAGTAAATCACAAAAACAAATCACAAAACATGTTCATCAACTTCTAATATAGAACCTACTTCATATTATCTTTTTCCAGCATACTAATTACTTACCTTTTTTCACTGTTTAAATATGAGGCATCCGGGTGATTTCCAAACAGCCTAACCAAGCTTGTAAAATGATGTCACTGAAAGTAGGATTAGGAAGAGGTATATGTAAGAGTTCTTGAGAGATAATATAAGCTGGTGCAGGCACACTGTGGCTGAGCTATGCAACTTGGAACTAACCTTTGTGGTTCCAATTGGGCATTTCTGAGACTTCCTGAACCTTAGCTCAGATGAGTTAATCTATACACTAGTCCTGACTATAATTCATTCAGTGGTTACATTTTTTAGGGCTGAGAAGTAAATGCTCTTGATAGGAAATTAACTATTTTTTTTCCAGGAGTCAGAGCCACAGTTTCATTTTCTTGTTTGGATGTTTATAATAAATTCACATTTTATTCATGTTAAGTTGACTACTTAATGCTGATAGCTGTTGGTGACATTGCTTTTTACTTCCAAGATATATGGGCTGAATCAAGAGAATTTTAAACATTTGAATATTCTCTTTATAATTATTAAAATATTAGAGTAACAAAATCGCTTTAGAATCTAATGAACAGTATTTTGTGTCTGTGTGATATGAAGTCTGTTTGATCGCATGACTTTCTGGAACATGCTGCTATGTTTAATTTGGCTAATATAGAAAGTTTATTGTTTTTTAGTGGTGGTGGTATTTTTCACCAGTTGTGCTTTGTTGAGCTCTGCCTTAAATAGTAAGATTTTGGTTCATGTATTGCTTTGATATATGGTTTGGCAATCCTTTAAAGACGAAATGGGTTAAAGAAACATAGCCAATGCTGGGGGTATTGATTATATTTCAAAATGAACTCAAGCCCAGATTTTATTTCTAAATTGCTTTTTTCATGGAAGTGATTATTCAAGATTGGTACACATATAACATATTTTAGTTTAGCAGATTTTTTATGAAAACCGACAATAAAATACATTTTTTGCTTTTAGTGTTCTGTGAAACCTTACTATTATCAGAGTTTAAAATCTTACTCAGCTATAACATAAATTTATTTGTACTAGCTTCTTATGCTTTTTAAATTGAAGAAAAATTGACATGTAGTTAGATATACGCATTTAAGTGTTCAGTTCAGTGAACTTTGATATTTTTAAAAGCCCAAGAAACTATCAACTATAGGTAAGCACTGTTCAATAAAGGTAAGATGATGATAATGTTTTATGTCTATTTGATCCCATATAATAGCCACTTGCCACATGTGATTTTTGAGCATGTGAAGTGGCTAGTCTGCTGAGGAAATGAATTTTAAATTTCACATAATGTTAAATAATTTAAATTTAAATTCATATGGACAAATGCTCCTAGTGGTGATAGTACTATAGTGCAGCCCTAGGTAGTATTTCTCAACTGAGGGTGTAGGAGAGAATTAGACCTTAATACTTAAAGGCATGCAGTTTCTAATGAATTATATTTACCTTCCATGCATAAAGAATGGTACCAGCTATGTATCATTATTGTGAGGATTAAAAAACTAATTAAAATCATTTTTCTGTTAGGGTTAATTCTCTTACAGAAAACAGTTGGGAATGACAGCCTAACATAGTCCATTTTCTGTTACTCTAACAAAATGCCCGAGACTGAGTAATTTATAAGCAATAGAGATTTATTTAGCTCTTTACTGTGGATGGTGGGTAGTCATTGAGCATGGTGTCAGTATCTGGTAAGAGTTTCCTTGCAGCATCATAAATGGTAGAGGATATCAAATGGTGAGATAGAACAAACAAGTCAGAAAGAGTTTGATCTTATGCCTATAAGATCTTATAAGAACCACTCGTATAGTCCATTAACCTACTAATCCATTAATCTATGTGTGGATTAGTTCATTTCAGGGATAAGCCCCTTCATTACTCAATCATTTTACAAAGTCTTCACTTATAAAGGCCCCACAGCCCTGGGGATCAAGTTTCCAATCCTGAATTTTGAGGGACACATTCATTCCGTGGCATGGTCCTAGAAGGTTCCCTCATTCTCTTTCCTAATTGATATCACTCCATATCTCTCCCTGACAGCAATCACACTCTTTTTTGTTTATATCCATATTATTTTTGCCCTTTTTTTTTTGAGACAGTGTTTCACCATGTAGTTCAGGCTGGCCTTGGACTCACTATGTAGCCCAGGCTGGCCTCAAACTTGGAGTAATCCTCCTGCTTCGTCATCCTGAGGGCTGGCATTGCAGACATGTACCACCACACCTGGCTTTATTTTCCTGTTTTTTGACTACATATAAATGGAGATATACTGGCTTGTTACAATATTTTGGGGACTTATCTATATGTGTAGCAATAATTCATTACATTATATCTCTATTTCTGTATTTTATTTTTTCAACATACCAACATCTGATTGCTCATTCTCTATTTGTGTTCATTTCATTGAAGTTGTTAAATTCATTTACATAAAACTTCCATAACATTTCATTCTCCCTTTAATATTTGTAGTATCTATACTAAAGTACCTATGTCTTTCTTCCTTCCTTCCTTTCTTTTTGTACCGGGGATCGAATTCAGGTCCTTGCACTTGTGAGGCAGGCACCAGAACCACTGAACTAAATCCCTGGCCCCCTATGTCTTTCTTTTTTTTGTTTGTTTGTTTTTTGAGACAGGGTCTCACTATGTAGTTGAGACTGACCTGGATCTCACTATGTAGCCCAGGCTGGTCTCGAACTTGCAGCGATCCTCCTGCCTCAGCCTCCCGAGTGCTGGGATTACAGGTGTGTGCCACCACACCCGGCCCTGTCTTTCTTGATGTTAGCAATTTATTTAGTCTTTCTAGGACTTCATCAATTTTATTAAAATGCTTAAGGAGACAATTTTGACTTTCTTGTCTCTATTGTTTGTTCTAATTTTTTGATTTCTGCTTTGATTTTTTTTTGTACCGGGGATTGAACTCGGTTCCTTGTGCTTGCAAGTCAGGCCACCAAACTGCTGAGCTAAATCCCCGACCCTTCTGCTTTGATTATTACCACTCTTTTTACTGATTTTGTAAAATGAAATCCATTAAAATAATTAAATCTAGTTTGCTCTTTGCTTTTATTTATTGTATGAATTCTTAGTTACATGTGAAATACTAATTCTTTAAATTTTATTGTTGCTGTCAACATTCATAAGCATCCAAGTGAAGCTCCTGAGCGAGGAAGGTACTGAGACAGGCGATAGTGACTAAGATAGACACACTCCTTGTTCTTCTTTATTTACAATTTTGTTTTATTGTTTATTTATTTATTTTTGGTACCGGGATTGAACTCAGGACCTTGCCCTTGAGAGGTAGGAAGCGGAACAACTGAGCTAAATCCCTGGCCCTGTGCGCACAATTTTATAGAGTAGGCTGATATTGGGAAGGAAATGGCAAGGATGCGAATAGTACAGTAAAGAATTAGAGGGAAATCTGAGAGTTTTTGTGTACTCACACAGTCTGGGACTTGGGAGTTGAATTTCTGAGGTAGTGCAACTTCCTCTCAGACACGGATATGGCTAAAGAGCATGGTATGATTGAAGAATTAAGAAACTGTATGAATGGAATACAGAAATGAGGTTGTGTGCAGCTACAGATGAAGCTTAGATGAAGACAGGGCAGGACTATGTGGCCTGAGAACACATGGGTGATTTCAGCTTTATTTTAATGGTATTGAGAAATCACTGAAAAATTATAATTTAAGAAGATACATTTGGTTTTAATTTCATAAATGTCACTTTGGTTATTGTAGATGTATGTTGGGACTAAACAGAAGACAAATGTTGATGAATATAAAGACTAAATGGGGGCAAATGCAGGCAAGACTTCATCTGGATTAGACAAGTGGCATGAACTTTAGTGGAATTTGCTTAAATATAATCAAAATTCCTTGTTAGAATTCCAGCTTTGACACTGTAGCTAGTTTCTGTTAAAATAGAATTCGAACTGATATAATTCTATGATTTTTATAGAAGGTGTTTTTCCAAGATAACACCTCTCTAGGGCATGATATACTCAGCAATCTATTTTTTATTCTACAAATGTTGAAAATAAAGTGCTCAAATATAAGAATAGTGCTTTCATTCCATATTTTGATATTTGTTACTGTAATGACTGCAGAAAAATGATCTCCTACCCAATTCAGCTCTACAAGTTTAACTCTTTAAGGATCAAATTGATTTCTAAAATATATACATTACATATGAAAATTAACGTGAATTTAAACAGTAGCTTAATTTTAAACTGCCACAAAGGTAGTTTATATCATCACAAAATTTTTGTTTTTGTAGTGATGCAAAAGATCATTAATTCATATACTTTCAATATCTATGTATCTCTGCCTCATTTGTCTATTTGATTTTTTATCTTTATCATAATATATTTCTTGTAAAAAGTTGTCAGAAAGTTTATCTGTAATAATTGTTTATCCATGTTTCTTGGAGATTTCATTAATGTATTTAAATTTTTAAAAGTTTTAAAATTTGATTTTATGGATTTCTTATCAATTTTTAATCCTTTTTTAAAGAGCAGGTTAATATTCTTTCATATTTAATATCTAGAATACCTAGATTGTCTTTACTTAGAAAAAAATTGAAGTTAAGCAGATTAATTTCTTGATGGGATTTATCTTCAGTAATACAATAATGTATAGAAGATAGGTCCAGTTAATTTAAAAAGAATAACGTAACTAGAAAGCCTTCATATAGTTAAGGCTACCTGTGATTATTCAGATTTTGAAAGACAAATTCATTCTATTTTCTACAAATGTTGATGGAGTTTTTGGCTTAATACCAGAATAATAGAAAGTCTCATCTCAGAAGAATTTTTTTGAGGAAGACCAAGTATTAAGATGTCAACTGAAAATTATTTTTGTAATAACATCTAATGTATTCACCTTAGCTTTAAGTATTAGTTTGTTTGACTATTATCAACATATAGCATTTTTTGCATGAATTCTGCTGGATTTTGTATAATCCTTGAATATAGAAATGAACTCTTTCTTCATTTTAATAGAATTGCATTTCTAGAGTGTTTGATTTAGTTGGTACTTCCTAATTCAGTTTTTCCTTAATACCATTTTACTCATGATGACATTTTCATTAATTTAATGTGAGAAAAATAAAGATATTATTTTACATTTTGCATAAAATTGGTTGGGTTTGATTTTTGTAAAGTATCCTTTATTTTAAGATTATACTCTTACTATTGTGAATACATAATATAGTTTATTTTAGAAATCATGGTGGTAACAGATGCTACTTGGCTCTGATTTAAAAGATACATTTATTTGACTAAGTAAAATATCAGCAATATTTTGTCAGACCATAAATATTTAATTTTGGAATTCTACCAATCCTTCAAACTTAACAGACCTAAGAATGACTAATCCAATACGTACTTAGTTTTACAAAGTTTCTAAAAACAAGGAAAAAAATCAAACAAATGAAAAAGCTCACATAGAGGAGGTTTGGTACAGCCATAGAAGCATAATTAAGCATTTGAAAACAAATGTTCTATTCTGCCTCTATTAATTATGCCTTCTCACTTGTGTTATAAATATCCTGCTATTGTTATAATGATATAATACAGAAATCATTTTTCTTATGAAATAAAATTTTTATAATCATTTTAACTATAAATATCCAAATATACAGGTGATGGCCCAATGTATTGATATTTTGACTAGACATTCTGAATGTATTCATGTAGACAGCTTTCTTTAAAAATATGTAATAATTTTTCTTTTTCTCATATTTGTTGCTTTCCCTATGGAAGTAAAGTTTTTGTAAATTGGGAGGGGTGGAGGGGTTGATGGGAGTTTGATAGGGAATGGGGAAAAAATAAGAATCAAGATATGTCATGTAAAGGTACAAATTCCCAATGATGAATATAATCATATTGTATACCTAAAATGTAACAATAAATTTAATGAATACTAAAAAATATGTAATACTGGGCTGGGGATTTAGCTCAGTGGTGCAGTGCCTGCCTTACAAGCTCAAGGTACTGGGAAAAAAAAAAGCAATACTATTGAGTGAGCTAATTATAGTCTTTAGTGCTAGGCTTATACTGTATTTCACATAATCCACATAAGGCCCCCTTCACCCTTTTCTCCATTTCTCTTTTCATATTTCACTTCTATTTCTCCTCATTGGGAACTTAATGTTTTTAATCTATTTTTTAAAATTTGAGTAAATCCCTCCTATGCATATTTTTGTAGACATATATTCTTTTTTAAAGTTTGTGTAAATACTATTATGCTATATACTCTATTCTGTTTCTTTTAAAACTGACTGTGTGCTTGAGATCTTTCATATAGCTATTTGTATGTTCAGTGTAGCTTCTAACTGCTGCATATTGCTCTTTTGTCAAGGATTAAAAAGGATTTCTTAAATGTAAAAAGCACAAACTAATAAATTTACCTCAACATTAATATTCTGTTAAACGAAGGGCACCTTGGATAAAGTTAGGTGCTATGTGCATTGACACATACCAATAAGGTTAGCCAATCCGTCATATTCATAGTTTTGTGGCCTGACATTTTCTTCTCTTCTAGGGTAATGTATGTTCTCCTGGGCATTTTCTTCCAGAAAAGTAAGTTGAAAACGTGATGAGAACAAAAGCTCTTTATCTGTGTCATCCTTTGGAAGTGGTGTACATAATTTTCAGCAGCCCTTTAATTTGCACTGGCTGCTTCACCATGCCTAGCTACACTATGTACTCCAGTTCTCACTTTAAAATTGTGTAACCTCCCCTTACTGACACAAAATATTTCACCACTATCACTTGTTGATTGACTATCCATTACAAAAATCTGTATTTATAGCCCTAGCCTTTTTGCAAATTATAAATTTAGGCTATAACCTGCATCTGCCTCTCATTTATCCACACTGGTAGCCTTTGTACCTTGTCTAACACTTTTGATCATGACTTGGTAATCTGAGTAACACCTTTAGCAACACTAGCTTCCTTATACAAATCTTTTCTCTGTAAGATTATAAAATGGTAGATTTTGACATGCTGTACATATTAGTGAGATCAGTCATGTGAATACCACTCTCATATTTCTCCACAGTTTCCTTCTTCTCGAATATGATTGTTTTCTTTACCTTCCCTTCCTTCCTTAGCTTCTTTTCTAGCTTTTTGGGCCGCTATTTTAGTAGCAGTAATCATAGTGATTATATAAAGCACTGACCACAATCACATCCACCAACATGCATATCTAGGCTCAGACTGATGCTTAACGTATGCTTACACATGCTTTTTTGGCATTATGAGTCTTTGTTTACAATCACACAAGTGGCAAGCATTTGGGTTCTAATTCAAGACTTTGGTCATAAGTTAAAACTAAAATTCTGCTCATAACCCAAGATGTTTATATGTGAGGTCGGTTGTAACTTGAGGGTCCACTGTAGTTTGTAGTTTTCTAATCTTATGTTTGAAGTTACTTGAAATGCTAACCTTTAAGCTAATGGACCACTTAAAAAAATGAAAGTACACTTTACCACATTTGTAAATTCTGAAGGTGTGAAGGTAAGAGCAGAGTTAAGTACTATTACCATGCACTTTTCATCTTGAAATACTTGCTAAATTAAAAATGAAAACATGCAGAACATTTAGTGAAGTACAATAACATTAAAGTATTATAACTAACAATGCATTCTTCTGCTGCATGTCTTTTCATTTCCACCCTAGTTCTTCCTTTGGCAACTACTCTTAACTCTTCTAGGCTATTTTTGATAGTTACTTTCATATTTTAAAATTATATATGGGTACTGTTTTCTCTAAATTTATTAATTTAAGACATTCATTTAATCTTGAATGTGATAGATAAGGACTTCTACAGTGATGGCAAACCTTTTAGAGCTTTCAATGGTAACAAACAGTTCACTGCAGCACCTATGACATAAGTTCACCATCACTGTCTCATGCTATAATAAAACCCCCATGATCATTAATTTTATGTGTCAAATTGACTGGACCAAAGGTTGTCTAGGTAAAACATTATTTTTGGATGTAGTTTGAGGGTATTTCTGGATGAGATAAACATTAGAATCAGTGGACTCAGATAATTAGATAACCTTCCTCAGTGTGGGTGGCCATGATTCTACCCATTAAGGATTTGAATAAAACAAAAGGCAGAAAGAGAATTTGTCCTTTATTTACCCCTCACTGTTTATAGACTCTGGCTTCTTATCTCATCTGCCCTCAAACTGAAATTTATGCTATTAGTTTCCCTTATTCTCAGTCCTTGGGACTCACTTTTCTGGATCTCCAGCTTGCAGATGGGACTTCTTAGCCTCAAGAGCACTACTCTAATTCTGTAGACGTTCACTGTCCACTGTTACCCATGTAGTTATGGATTGATCTGCCTATGTATTTGTCTTTCTTTCTGGCTATTTATCTGCTTGCTTACCTATGTATCTCTCTTACTGGTTCTGTTTCTCTTGACAACTCTGATTAATACATCTCTAAACTTCCAATGTATAACATTTTAGGCTACAGTTTTCAGTTAAATTGTTATTTAGAATTTTTTTCTTATACTGTTTTAAGTATTAATCTCTACTAAATCAGTGTACTATAATAATGAAATAGTTTTTGCATTAGCTAATCAAAGGAGGCTCAACTACACTGTACCTTATTATAAAAAGTTCCGTTTTACTCATATAATAAGAAATCCACAGATAGGCAGTTAAGTCATAGGTTCCATTATGAACACAAGTTCCAGTTCTTTTCATGTGGATTTTTGTATCATGCCGGTCACTTCTAGGTTGCAAGATAAATGTTTTATTTCCAGCATCTCATCTATATTTCAAACAGTAAGAAAGGGAATGGGAAAGGTTTAAAAAGCTTGTGTTTTTCTGAATCTTCTGGTTTTTTTAGCTGTTCCTAATGACTTCCATTTACACCTCTACTTATTAGAAATTGCATAAAATTTTCTTTGAATTTAATATTTGTTGAAATATGTATATGTACAAACTACTAAAGATGGTCAAATATCTTGTAAAATGGCACAGTAATACACAGGCAACTGCCAAAAATGTTCCTTATTTCTCCTTAACATGGAATAATATTTTAATATTCTTTTAAAATAATTGTGTTGTATGTAGTATTTTAAAGGAGAGGGGAATAAAAATACATCAAGGTACAGTTTTTGGAGGAATAATGTAGCTTTGGCTTTGCCAAATACTTCTGGTATAAATAAAACCAGGCCTTAATCCCTTTTAAGGACAGTTTCTACATGTTGGTATTATGATTTATTTTCTGGTTTTCAAGAATTGTGTTTTCTTAAATGAAGAATTTTCTTAGTAGTGTACACTGGAAGTCTTAAACTTAATATCAACTGAAAGGAATTTAGTCAAAAGGAGAGAAGTCTATTAGAGACATGAAAGTAATTCAAAATATTTGGTGAACTTTACATATAATTGGGCTGCATTGGTTTACCAAGTGATATTGTGTGAATAAAAATAATAAAAAAGGTATTGCCTCAATATGCGTCCATTTTCCTATGAATGACTCTAATTTCTCATTCTTTGTGAATGAGTAGTATTCCATTTTATAGAAAATCCACATCTTCTTTATCCAATCTCCAACTGATGGGCAATTGGGCTGTTTCAAAGTTTTAGCTATTACATACTGTGCCGCTATAAACATAGGTGTGCATATATCACTGTGGTATGATTCTTTTAATTCTTTTGGATGCATACTGAAGCCATGCTCTTAAGTGAAATAAATAAGACACACATGTATAAATACTGAATAGTTTCTCTGGTGTGAAAAACTAAAAGTATAAATAAGATCCAAATGGTATAATTGACAGTGTTTAATAGGAAGAAAAGTGCTAAAGGTGTAGGGGAAGTGGGAAGGGTAGGGGAAAGGAAATAAGGGAAAAGAAAAAATATGAGAAAATGAAAATATGGAAACAAAATTTTTGTAAATAGGGAGGGGTGGAGGGGGTGAAGGGAGGGCAAGGAAATGGGGAAAAAATGAGAACCAAGATCTGTCAAGATCTGTAAAGGTACAAGATCCCAATGATGAATGTAACTGTACTGTATACCTTAAAAGTACCAATAAACTCAATGATAAAAAAATGGTATTCTTCCACAGTCTAGTATCTGCTTCTTTCTGATTGACCTACTCCATGCAAAAGGCAATGAATCATTGCATGTTTTGTTCTTCTGTACTTGTTAAAGATGATATCTTCTCTTTAAAATTCTCCCCTTAATTAAAAGAATCATACTTCATTGATATATGTGCACCTATGTTCATAGCAGCACAATTCTTGGTAGCTAAAACTTGGAAGCAGCCCAGTTGCCCATCAACAGGAGACTGGATAAAGAAAATGTAGGTTTTTAAAAAATAAAATGGAGTAGTACTCCACCATAAAGAATGAGAAACTAGAGACATTTATAGTTAAATGGATGTGCATTGAGGCAATACTCTTAAGTGGAATAAATAGGACACATATGTGTAAATATTACACAGTTTCTTTAGTGTGAGAAACTTAAAGTGTAAATAGGGACTAAAAGGTATAATAGATAATGTGAACTAGGAAGAAAAGGTGCAAAGGGGAAGGGGAAGTGGAAAGGGGGGGAAAAGATGGAAATGGAATTAATATGAGAAAAAGAAACACTGGAAACAAAGTCTTTGTAGTTAGGGAGGGGTGGAGGAGTTGAGGGGAGGGCAGGGGAATGGGGAAAAAAAATAAGAACCAAGATGGGTGCAAAGGTACAAATCTCCAATGATGAATGTCATTACATTGTATACCTTAAATGTACCAATAAAATTAGTTAATTAAAAAATCAAATTCTCCCCTCAGTTTTTCTGACCTAAAGGTCTTTCTTTCATTTCTTAGTTGCATAAGCTCTTAAACTTTTTTGACATTTGACCCAGTACGCTTATCTATGATACAGATTTCCGGATGAAAAGTTGAATGAAATGAGATACACTGATATTGTCTTTTCCTTTTCTTCAAACTCAATAAAATTTTAATTGTGATGCATTAAACCAGGCTCTCAAACCCTAATGTATCAATACCTGCAGATTAAATACCTGGTGTACTCTGCCTAGACATTCATAGTCTTTTTTTTTTTTTTTTTTTTGGTACTGGGGATCGAACTCGGGTCGTTGCAAGGCAGGCAGCGGAACCCCTGAGCTAAATCCCGGCTCATATTCATAGTCTTAATTATCACTCCCTTAACCAATGATATCCAGAATGGACTTTTCATTTAATCGTTTGCCTTGTCTCCATGCTTTACACTTGGAGTCTTAGGATGACTGGCTTTCTGGTCTCCCTGCCTAAACTCTTTTCCCTCCTGTTCACTACTTTCTGATTTATTTTCAGTACACCAGTATTCTGCTTTCATATGTAACAATCACATACTACATTGGTGACCAATTTTCTATGAGTGACTTCTGAATTCTCTGAGAATTTTGTCAATAAGGCAACTATATGAGTTGGTATTCAGAGTCTTGCAAATTTGGTTCTATTCTATTTCAACAGTTTTTTTTAACTTTCTAAATGAGATTAAGGCTAATGAATGTGATGTATTCAGAATGTTAGTCATTGTGTTACTTTTCTCTTGTTGCTAAGACAAAATGCCAGATACTCAAAGTTAAAGGTGAAGTTTTTTTTTTTTTTGGCTTACAGTTCCTAGAGGATTCAGTCCACTATTGGCTGGCTCCTTGACAGGAATGGCAAACCAGCCTCACAGAGGAGGAACAACATGGCACACACAATATAGCAAAGGCAACAAGGGAAACAGTTCAAGGCAGTGCAAGACAGTTAAAAAGGCAGCAAGGGACCTTAACAGTGTCTTTCTGTTCTTTTTATTTAGACCACCAGGATTAGCGTGGTGCCAAATCAGTCATTCATGTGTAGTGGTTTAGTAATCATACATTCCAGATTTAGCTACCTGCGAAAAAGACTGCATGAAATTTTGGGAGGACACCTAGACACCAGCCACAGCAGTCATCATATCGGGTATCATGATCATTTTTATTATATTTGCAAACTGTCCACTTAAATTGCATTCATTCTGCCCATGGTGATGAGATAGAAGATTAAAGCATGACAAAGTTGACTGGGAATGTAGGTGTGTCCTGTTAATGCCAAGATCCTGGATACACACAGAACCATTCCTGAAGCCCTGCACATGGACCTCATGTGAGAACTTGAGCAGGTTTTCCATAGGATGGTCTCAACCTGATGGCAGCTTGAGGTATGGCATCCCAGCACTGCCTGTAATCCCAGCATTCGGGAGGCTGAGGCAGGAGGATTGATGTGAGTTGAGACCAGCCTGGGCTACATAGTGAGTTCCAGGTCAATCTCAACTACATTGTGAGACCCTGTCTCCATTTTTTTTCAAAAAAAAAAAAAAAAAAAAAAAGAGAGGCCACAGGAAGAATTTGGTATCCTGGCTTTTCCTCATGGTAGCCTGCCTTGCTTTCTCTAGGGTGTTGTTTTACTTGCTTTTTCCTCTTCTACTGGGACCATGCTTGCTCTGCATATCCAATTTCTCCCCAGTACTCACTTTTATTTTCTTGAATGTCTTAGTGATTTTTCTCATTGCTGAGACAAAATACCTCACACCCAAAGTAAACAGATGAAAGATTTGCTTACTTCACAGTTTGTAGATGTTTCAGTCCACAATTAGCTGGCTCCAAGGAAGAGAAACACAGCAGAGTGGAATTGCAGAGGAGAAACAACTCATGGCCAAAAGAGAGTAGCAAAGCAATAAAGGAGGACAACAGTATTTTCTATCCCTTATATCTTCTCAAACTACTTAGGGCATATAGGACTCACACCCTTAATCCTAGTGCCCTTAATCCTAGCATTGCACAATGCATTAATTGCAGCTCCCCACATTTCAGATCCAGCCACTTCTGAAAAAGCCCCAAGAATGACTGAATGAGGCTTTGGGAGGACATCTATACCCAGGCCATAACATTCTGGACCTGGCACCCAAAATTCATGAAATATTCTTCTCTGCCAAAGGCATTTAAACCATCTCCAAGAGTTTTCGAAGTCCTCACAGTTTCAGCGTTGCCACAAAGTCAATGTCTCACGTCTCCTCCGACACTGAGAC
>NW_022900915.1:31474397-31498346 GCF_012274545.1 Fukomys damarensis | reverse complement strand
GTCTCAGTGTCGGAGGAGACGTGAGACATTGACTTTGTGGCAACGCTGAAACTGTGAGGACTTTGAAAACTCTTTGAGTAGACTGAATGCCTTTTCTGTAAAGAGATGTGCATGAGTCTTTGGGGGCCAGAGCAGAATGCCATGGCTTTTATGTAGATATCGCCTCAAAGTGTAATGTTAATTAGGTAGGGCTTTTTTTTTTTTTTTTTTTCAGCGATGACTCAATGTAGAGTGTGTGATGCTGGGATCAATTGTATGTGATTACTATATCAGTCCACTGCTTCATTTGACTTCGTCCTCATCCTTTTAGCCTTCATAGTCTATAAAAGGGATTGAAAGATGCTGTTCAGGTCCCTTGGTTCCCTTGTTGCGTTGCTACCTTTGGTCTACCATGAACTCTTACCTGGGTGCCATGTGCCACTCTGCTTTTGAGCCCACCACTGATGGACTGAGCCCTCTGCAAACTTTGAGCTAAAAGTCCTTTCTCCTTTTAACTTTGAGTGTTGAGTATTTTGTCTCACCAATGAGAGAAAAGTAACTAACATACTAACTTAAATTATTTTTTATTTTATTAATAAATATGTTTTTGTTATGTTTCTAGTGAGGCACAAATTAAAGTGGACAACTGTCCCTCAAGCTTAGAAGAAGTACAGATGTAAAGGTACAGTTTCTATTGCAGTTGGATCATCTTCATCTTGTGGTTGATGTGTGCCCATGTTGCTTCAGGAACTCAGAAGCTAGGCACCTAACACCTCTGAGTGTCAGAGGAATGCAATACTTTCCAAATGAAGTCTGACTTAAGGGTATCCTGAAAGGGGAGAGCAAGTTAGTTATGTAATAAGAAGGAGAAAGGGATTTTAAAGAAAGCTAACAAAAGAGGCAAGAGACAGGGTGTCAAACTTAGCAAGTTACCCTCAGTGTACAAGTAGCATAAAGGTGGGAGACATCCCAGAGTCCAGATCTTATAGTATCCAATACTCCTGAGGCAATGCCCAGCTATTGGGGGACCTTAATCTGGCAGACATGATAAGAACACTACTTTGAAGCATTCATTCTAAAGCAAGTGGGTAGTTTAATTGGAAAAACAGAGACTAGATTAGGGAAATTATAATAGCAGCAACAAGTGACCAATTTGGATAAATATCAGAGAGGGTAATGAGGAAGTGACAGATCTGAGACTCATTTGGACATATAACTAACAGGCCATGATAGTCAGACAGATTTATGAGATAAAGCGGTGTTGGCAGATGCTCTTTTTGTTTAAGATGGGATCCACAGAGGAGGAACAGATAATACCTGAATGTTCCAGATTTTTTTCAAGTAGTTATGTAATGCATAAAGTAAGCACTAACTCAATGATAAATTACAAATGTGGAAAAACAATGTATAATGAAGAGACCTGGAATTTGTTTTTCAGTTGTTGAGAAAGCTGAGTGCACAAACATAGAGACCACTTAAGTGCTCTGAGTCTCAATTCACCTTTAGCTGCAAAACATGAGCAAGGCTATAGTTAGTGTGTGAAATTATTACAACACTAGAATCTTGACTACGGAAAATTTTTAGTTCAATAGTCTCAATGAAATACATTTTTTCCCCTCCTGAGTGTCCATTCAAAAAACGATGGCCCATGATAAATTTCAGGAATCTGGAGGCAGGGTGGTGAATAAGTATGTGCTACAGTGTGTGGCAGCCTTTTCTTGTACTGGGTTAAAACAAATATTTTTTACTTACCAATTTAGTACAGAAAAGAATGAAGGTTTCACCTTTATCTTTTAGGAATTAAATGTTTTAATAATGATTATTTTTTACTAACATTTAATTAAACAATAATTTAGATGTGTCATCATCATGAAAAATTTCTTGTGTATAACATTAAAAGAAAACATGAAGGTATCTTTAGCTGCATATCTGTATTAAACTCTAATATAAAGCAATAAAAAGTATCAGTATAAGGAATACAAAGTCCTACTTTTTCAATATTAGAGGATTTCATTATTCACTACAAAAACTTGAAGATTTTTAGAATATGAAGTATTCTTTTGTAAACTTGGTAAGATACTTACATTATTGAGGTTCAGCCAAAATTTGAGAGTGTAAAATTTTACCCCTTTTTAAAAAAACTGAGGTGATTAGAATTATATCACCTTTTGCTTGAAGGCCTTCATTGACTTTCCATCCGTGTAAATTCTAGTGTTGTACTACACTGTATTTTAGAAACTGAATTAATTACCATTCTTCCTGCAAAAGCTTAATTTTCATTTTCAGACATCCGCTACCAAATCCAGTATTTCTGAGATGCCTGCAGCTTCTAGATGGGCCACGTCCCACACTTTTTCTCTCTGCTCTTACATATCCTTTCTGAGCATCCTTCTCTTTTTCATTCTCCATCTGAGTAAGCACCACTTTTCCTTCATTACAACACAGGTTTTCCATATTCTGGGCAGACTTTTCTGATTACTCCACCCCTCCTCCCTTTTTAAGTATCCAAGTTCATGCCTCCATTTGCCCTATGTTTCTGCTCTATCATGGCAATTAGTTGCTTTTGACTTTCTTGGCCATTGCTTTCACTAGAACATGAGCTCCTTGAAGGTGGCAGCAACTTTGTCTCCACCTTAATTTAGGCAGAAACAATATCCCACCTCATATTTAGTGAACGCTCAATGAATGTTGGCCAAGTGAATGAGTGAATACATGAACCAATTAATATTCCAGAAGCATTGGCGTATACATTTCATTTCACCCTCTTTGGTGAAGATTTGGGGGGGGGTACCGGGGATTGAACTTGGGTCCTTGTGCTTGGGAGGTAGGCGCTGGAACCACTGAGCTAAATCCCTGGCCTTGGTGAAGATTATTTGAAAGACTCAGGAATTTGTATTTATCTTTCTATTCCTCAGTTCTAGGTGACTAGGTATTTTCACTGTCACTAACTTTCTTGATTGAGAGAGATAATCAATTTAATTTGATTAGAGCTATATCTTTAGAGAACTGGGATGATTGCAGATCTTTTACATGTATACTCACAATTGTTAGTTTTTCTTTCATTTTTGAGATTTACAATAAGTAGATTGTAAATATATATACCATCAAATTATTTTTGATTGATATTATCTTCTGTGTCTTTGTAACTGGAGGTTGTAATTTAATATCAAAGTTTCAAAGTTCAAGGCATATCAATAAACAACTAAGTTACTCTCTAAATTTAATAATGACATATGTTTTAACTTCTTTTGATTCCTTTAGGTACCCTTCTAGTTCAGGCTCTTATTAACTGTAACTTCCACCATCACAATAACTTCCCCATGATTCTTGCCTCTTTTATACAAAATTTATTTCTTTTATTGACAGCCCAGAGTGATCTGGAAACTTAAATGAGACCTAATAGTTAATAGTATCCTGGTTTAGAAATAGTCTTTGTTCCAGGTGCTTATAAAATAAAAATAAGATTATGCACCTTAGATTGCTACACTGAGAAGATCAGGGCAGATTCAGATTAATTTACTGTTAGGGTTTGTATCTAGATGCCCCACTATAGCCTCAAGTAGTCATAGGTGGTGCTGTTTAGAGGTGGCTGGATTTCAGGTGTGTGATACTGGGATCAAAGATTTGATGCTAGCTAGAGTTGGGCGCGGTGGCCCATGCCTGTAATCCTAGCACTTGGGAGGCTGAGGCAGGGGGGATCACCATGAGTTCAAGGCCAACCTGGGCTGTATAGTGAGCTCAAGATGAGCCTGAACTAAATAGTGAGAGAGCCTGAACTAAACAGTGAACTAAATAGACACTAATATTGTCTCCAAAAAAAGTTTATAGCAACTGTGTTTTTAAAAAAGGATGTGATGCTGGGATTGATTCACCATACCATGTTAGGATGTAAGTGCTGTAGCTCTAAGGTACAGAAAGAGCATTGCTTGTTGCTTGCTGCTTAATGCTTTTGCTATCTTCTGCCTGCCACAAACTGTCACTCCTCTGTGATACCCCTCTGCCATGCCACCCTACCTCAGAGCCAGCTAATTATGGACTGAAGCCTCTATAGACTGTGAGCTAAAACAAACCTTTCCTCCTTTAACTTTGGGTATTGCTATAGTTTGGATCTAGGTGTCCCAAGGCCTCATGTGGTCATAGATGGGGCTTTTTCAGATTTGGCTGAATCTAGAGTGTGTGATTCTGGGATTAAGGACGTGTGATTACTAAACCAGTACACTCATTGGTTTGGCACTGCCCTAATTCCAGTACTCTGGATAAGATAAAAGGGGCAGAAAGACTGTTAAGGTTTCCTTGTTGCTTTTGCTATCATGTAGGTACCATGAACTGTTTCTTCTCTGCAACGCCCCTGCCATGTGCCACTGTGCCTTGGAGCCAGCCAATTATTAACTGAAACCTCTACTAACAATGAGTTAAACAAGCCCTTCCCCCTTTAACTTTGAGTACTGGGTATTTTGTCTCAGCAAGGAAAAAAAAAAGTAATTAACAGAGGTGTTAGGTATTTTGTCTCAGCAATGACAACAGTAACTAAGATACATACCTTTATAGCCTTTTCTTTGTTATATATCATGCAATCAATCAAATTATTATCTCTGACTTACTATTTGTTCAGGGAATTCAGGGAATTTGTTTTATTTTAGTTGGCATTTCCTTTCTGTCTCTCTGTTAAAATTCAAATCTTGGCTCAATGTCACAATGGTAAAAAAAATATTTATTTAGTTAGTTTTTTTGGGACAGGGTCTTACTGTGTAGCCCCAGCTGGCTTGGAACTCACAGTGATCCTCCTGGCTCAGCCTCTCAAGTGCTGGGATAACAGGTGTGTGCCACCAGGCCCTGCTTTAAAAATGATTTTTTGACTGACTGATTCTTTTTAAACTTATATTATTCCTTAAGAAAAATGGAACCATCTCCTTGTCAGTGTTTTCATGGCTTGAAGTTATGTGATAGCCAATTTATTCTGTCTTGCAGTGCAACTGATTATGCATATTTTACTCATCTGCCTTGTTTTGAACTCCTTGAGAGTTGACCTTTCTCTCGGTGGATTTTTGCTACACAGAAATATTAAGAGATGAGACATATAGGTGAGGCCTTCTCAACTGCTTTTTGTGATATATGATTTCAAATCCAGGAAATTGTGCTGTTTGTTTTTCCATGGGCATTGTTGAATCTGTCAATATGTACTACCTGAACTCTTCTGAGGTGGTTTTATAAGGGCTAACTTATTTGCTATGGGGGATATACTCGTGTCCTACATCTGGGGTATCACTTCCTAGATGTGGAAAGAATTGTAAAACAAAATTAGTAAGCCTTAGGACACTATAAAATGGGAACAAAGAATTTGCAGTGTGTGTGTGTGTGTGTGTGTGTGTGTGTGTGTGTGTGTGTGTGTGTTAGGGAGTCTGACTCAGCCTAGGGGAAAACTTGAGAAGTAATTTTCGCTGGTGTCAAATAACTAGTGTCTGAAATATTTTTTTTCTGCAAGATGCCAGGTCTGTGTTCCTTGGATGTACAGAACATAATATACATAAACTTGCCCTTTTTTGCTCTTGCTTTTTCTGTAGCTTTTCAGCTCTTCAACATTAGACACACCATAGTAAATTTGTTAGCTCCTTAATTCTCTCATTTCATTTGTCAGTTGATATGAACTGGAATGGAAAGTCATGTTTGTTAACAGGAATGAATAACGGAGACAGTTTGGGCTTCTCACTGCAGATCTGGGGTCAATGTGATCTCATCCGTTAACATATCTACAGGGACTTGTAAAAATTTGCTCTTTCTAGAGATGACTACATTCATCTATTTCATACTGGGTTTTCTCTTGCTTTTCAGAAGGTGATTCCTACCTCTTGGTATACCCTTTGGAATGCTTCTAGACCACTGTTATCTTCTCATACACACATGGCCCATGGCCCATGCCACTTGACTTTGACATCATAGATACCTGAGAATCTGATAAAATTATATTAGTTGGTTTGTATGTTCAAATAATTTATTAATTACATATGCAACAAAACACACACACACACACACACATATATATGTAAATATATATATAAATATGGCTTTCCATGCTACTAGAGCTCTGGCAAATTTAGTGAATTTTCCTAAAACCCCCTGGACTTTCTAGAAAAATTGTGGTAAGCATCAACCCTACAGCTGACAGCACAGAGAGGGAAAAGGCATGAATTTTCTGTATGACCAAGGAAAGCAGTGCTGTGACAGGAAGTAACATGGCTGTGATGGGCAGACTAAGCCAGTTTTCCTGAAAAAGGCTAAAGAAACAGAGCAGATTGCGCTGAAGATTAGGAGAAAGCTGGCTGTAGGGAGATGTAAACTCTCAGCGGGAAGACGACAGAGAGAGAAAGGGTAAATACCTAGTTCTAAGCTTTATTTTTTATTTTATCATGAAGGCAATAAAATCTTGAGGTTAGTTTTACTTCAAAAAAGTATGTACCCATTTTGAAGCAAATTTAGTATGATTTTCTTAAAGGAGAAGGAATTCTAGGGTAGACCAAGTAGCTTTTAACATATTCATTTCTATCAATATATATCTCTGAGCTCTTTTTCAATTTAATACAAATGACTAAAATGAAGGTTTCCTTCATCTTTCCTACTGAATCAATATGAATTTGTTTACCCTTACTCATTGCACCCTATCTTTATTGTATGTGCACTTAGTTTACATCATTTTGAACTTTCTAAGACTAAGTTAGGGGATTTTTAAAGCTGCAGCAGAGTCCTCCTCTTCTGGGATGATAAAAGGGCATAAATGTTCATTGCTTAAAACTTGTTTAAAATAATAAGTAGACTTTGTTTTTCTATATGTCTTTGTAATAAATGTCAGCAGCAATCATAAAATAAAGTGAAGAAAATCCTTCATTGAGTTAAATAACGTATGTGTCCATATTGCAAGGCCAGCCTATTGAAATAGAAAACCCCAAACAACAAACAAGCAAACAAACCAAATTTAGGAATATTTACATATAATGGAACTAAAACAACCTGTCTCACTTGACACGTCACAGCTGTGCTCTGATGTATACAGAATGAAATGTCTCTGAGGCTTAGGCTCATGATAGAAGATGCCCTTCTCCCTCAACGAGAAACCACAGAAAGCAGTCCTGAAGGCTTCAGAATTGCCATGACAGGCCAGAGAACGACAGAGAGTCTCTTAGGCAAACTAGTCCTATGTCATTTAATACCAAAAGCAAAACTGTTGACTGTTTTAGGGAAAATATAGAATCTAGAAGTGAAAAATTGATGAGTAAACATGAAAGAAACCAATTTTGAAATATTTCGTTTGAAAAGTATTTTAATTTTTCAGTCTAAAAACACATATTTGCTTTGAAATTCTAAACCACTGCTTGGATTTTGAATAGGTGCTTTGGAAATTACTGGTGAGAAAATTCTCACAGGAGGACTTTGACTAGAAAGTTTTAAATGCCGTAAAATAAAAATGAATTATAATACATTAACCTGAAGTTATTGTTCGAGTACTTGTGTGTTAACAGCAGGTCAAAAGCAGCATCTCTCTAGAAATGTGATAAATGCACTTGAAACATGGCTGTTTCTCAGAATATGACATCTAGTAGGTTCATTTTGGCCCCTCTGCAAGGGAGTTTTAATTGTTTATTTCATAGAGGAATCTCATTATATTCATACTGCTATGGTAAAATCCCACTCTGAACTACTCTTGTTCTTTAAAAATCCAGTTCTGCTTCTCATTAAATTTTATTAAAAACATAAAATTACAAAATTTAAAGTCAAAAGAACGCATAATCATAAAAATACAAATACTATTAATATTTATAATTTAAGAAATTAACTTCTTCCAATCCTACTCCCTAGAAGTCATTACTATCACATTAGGTGAAGAACTAGCCTCTTCCTTCACTCCTTTTTTTCTCTTTATACATAATAAATATGTGTTTACCTACATACATTTTTCTGAACAAAATATAGAAGTGTTGGAAATATGCTCCTGGAATTTGATATTTGAAGATTTAAATTAATTAATTAAACAAAGCTAGATTTCAATCCGTGACCAAAAGTAAGCAAGACAAATGAAAACTACATTATTTTATAAGGAGTTATCTCAAGAAGACAAAAGGAAAAGAGAAGTTCTTGTGCTATTTCATATTACAATATTTTTCGTAGAGGTCACTGTTATGGCTTACATCTAGATGTCTCTCCACAGCCTCATGCAGCCACAGATAGGGCTTTTCGGAGGTGGCTGGATCTAGGGTGTGTGATGCTGGGATCAAACATGTGATGCTAGAACTAGGAGAAAAGGTATAAAGGACAGAAAGAAGGTCGTTGTTTGTGGCTTGGGGCAGCTCGTGGCTAGCTGCTTGCTGCTTGGATGCTTTTGCCACCTTCTGCCTGCCACCTTTGTGTTTCTTCTCCGTGATGCTCCTGTGCCATGCAACCCTTGGAGCCAGCCAACTGTGAACTGAAAACTCTACAAAGTGAGCTGAAACAAACTTTTCCTCCTTTAACTACTATGGGTGTCACGTACTTTGTTTTAGCAAGAATCAAAGTGACTAAGATAGTCATAGAAAACAATGGTAAGAAGAAATATTGTTGTGTATATTTTTAAATAAATTTACTCAATTAAAGTTAAAAGAGTATTATGTATAAAGCACTGTACTAAGTTTTGTATGTTCACAAAGAAAGGATGTTATTTCTACTTTAAGCAGCTAATTAGCAAGATAGATAGTACATGAATAAAATTAAAGAAGGTATCAAGTAGGGAGTCAGGGAGCCACAAAAGGGAAGACCTAGCCCAGGTGAGAGAAGTAGAAAAAAGATTCCTAAAGTTTAAATATCTCCAGCTTTGGGCTGTAGTAGGACCTCTACAGAGATAATTTAGCATATTGATTAAGATTGCTTTAGTATTTGTAAGCTATGTTTCTTTGGGTACATAATGCTAACTTCTGTTTTCTTGTGTATAAATTAAGAACAATGATAGTACATACTTTATACGATTAGTGTGAAGAAAGTATAATGAACAATATATTTAAAAATTTAGAGCAGACATATTCCAAGCAGCAGTAGCCATATGGTGAGTGTAATAAATATTATTCACTATTTGAAGTTTGAATGACCATTGGGCAGTAAATATATGAGTCTGTTGCTGAAGAGGGAATCTAAAATGGTTATACAGATTGGATGCCGTCAGCATTTGTTACCAGATAAAACCACAGATGTGACTGAAATCAGTCACAAGGAATATCCAATAGAAAAAGAGTGGGTAGGTCAGAACTAACAGAAGCAAAAGCTAATAGAGGGGTGCATGAAGGAGACAGAACCCCTAAAACAACTGATAAAGAGTGGTTAGAAAAGAAGGATATCAATCTATGAATAGTTGGGTTAATGAAAATAAAGAGGGTATTTTCAAGTAATACTTATTAATATCAAGCATATTAGCACTGTCAATTGTGTACTGTATATAACAAAACATCTCAACTTAATTTGACAAGTAGAAATTCATCAGTAACTGAGCATTGTCATTGGAAATGGATTGGGAGTAGTCATAATTTGAGTAAACAGTAATCTACCAGTAGAATGATCTGAGAATCTCAACTATAAAGAGGAAGAGGCAATATGCAATACGTAATTGCTATCTCTGTTTATATTACACTATCAAGTGCTACTCAGTATGTATAATTTTATGGTTTTTTATGTGTCAATTAAAATACACTTACCAAATAAAGGATGCTGCAGGGATAAAGTGTTAACAAAAAGTCAGAAGAAGCATGGCAGCTATAAGTGAAGGAAAACTTTTGAATGATTGTAGAGATTTGAGCGGGAGGTGAGGAGTAGAAATGTAGAGCGTGAAGGGCAGATGACGGTTAGTGAAATGTGAGCTGTGGGGCAGGGTGAACATTTAGTTCTTAGCAAGGAGAATGGGCTATGATATGGATAAGAGCAAAGAATTAGAAGCTAACAACGCTTGCTACCAGGATTAGCTTTTTTAAATTGTTAAAGTAGTAGCTGGTGTTATAGGACTTAGATACATTCTTAAATACAGCAATGACAGGGAAAATAGAGTGGTATCTTACCCAGTTATGAAGTTTGTCATCTCTGCTTGATTGCGCAGATGACTTTGGAGGTTCTGGCTTTGTAATTACACAAATCCACAATTGTGTGTGTTTCAATACTTGGTACGCAGGTAGCTGACTGGTTATAGGAAATAGGATTGAAAATCTTTGAATTTATTCAGGATTTGGTTGGGTAGTAAGGTTGTAATGGGAAATGGTGGATTGTGGACTACAGGCTTTTCAGTGCGGAAAAAAAAAATGTAGACCGATAGTGTAAAAATGTAAAAAGATTAAGGGACTTTGACACTTGTTATGGAAGTAATGTAGTGAGAATGAAATAATGGGATGTTGGGGGCAGCTAAATATCACCTTAATCCAATTTGTATTCTGGAAGTGGGGCAGTTCTTGGTTGTGGTAATATGGGTCTGGGGGCAGAGTTCTGCAAATTGGCCTGAGTGGTGCATCAGCCAGTGATTCCTCAGATTGCCTCTCATGTGACTGAGTCTCAGCTCAAGGCCTGCCTGTACAAGAAACACTTGGTGAAAGGCTTGAGCTAAACCTGGTTAATTCCAACCCAAGACCCTTTAAGACTTCCCCTCTTAAAAGATTGAATTTTGTTGCTAATATTTTGCTTTGGATGGTTAGAGATACAGTGAATTCAAAAGGCATTTGGAAGTGTTATTTTTTCATTGAAGCTGAAATTGTGTAGGTGTAAGATTTACTGAAGCTGGTAATTATTTTGTGGTAATATGAAATAAAAATGAAATCACCTATTACCTTGTGTGTATGTGTGTGTGAGTTGTACAGAGCAAGCTTCTGAAATACACGGATTTGCCATAGTAGCATCCCATCCCACTCCAAGGCAATAAACACTCTCATAATGTTTGACATCAGTATCTCAAATCCAAACAGAAGGCTTCAGGAGTATAGAGTGATTAAGAGTATTTATAGAAGTTTGCAAATGTTGCACCCAGTGGTTTATTTTACTTGAGACAGAATTTACAAATGCAGAATAAAAATGAGACAGAAGGAATTTTACAATGCATTAGAATGTACCACCATATTCATATGGCTATAAAGATGGGACTGACTTTAATATGCAGCTTAGTGGTGGATTTATCATGAACTTTTCCTTTTCTCTTCTCTCTTCTACCTTCCCCTCCTCTCTCTCACCTTCCCCTCCCTCCCCTCACCCATCCTTCGCTTCCCTGTTTTTAATTTGTTCTTGCTGGATAAATCATTAAACATGCTAGATCTCTGATGAATAAATCCCATGCTTGGACTGGACTATGAATAATTATATATATTCAAGTACATATGTGAATAATTGTATATATATGTATATATATATATATATATATATATTTCCTATCAAAGGATAATATAAATTGTCCTTTCCTCAGCATTTCTAGTCCCCTAGAGGTTTCACTTTACTATTCTGTTGTGATCTTTGCTTAGTCAACAAGTCACTGGTTTGTTTTTGTTCTTTCTTGTTTTTCCAAAGACATCAGGGCTAAGACTTTTATTAAAGTTGGTGAAGAAAATCATTCTACATAAATTACACATGTCTGTGAATAAGTGTTGAGCTTTAAAAAATAATGATAACATCTTACATTTTTCTTAAAAAATAAAAAAAATGTTGAGACACCTTTGTCCAGGAATTATCCAGAATAATATTTACTTCTTTCCATTTTTTTAAATATCAAGATGAATCGGTATTAATTTTCTACTGAGCTTTGCAGCCAAATAGTTAATATTATTTTATAACACTCTTATGGCTTGTGTTTAGATGTCCCTCTAAAGCCCCGTGAAGTCACTGATGGGGCTTTTTCAGAGATGGTTTAATTTAGAGTGTGTGATTGATTCATGGTGCAAGGCTAGGATTAAGGGTGCTAGGGTTTTGGGTGAGTGATTACTGAATTTGTCCACTGATTCGTTTGGCACCATCCTAATCCTTATAATTTGTATACAATATAAGGGACAGAAAAAGCCTTGTCTTGCCTCTTGCTTGCTTTGCTACCTGTCATGAACTGTTTCTCCTTTGCAATGCCCTCTGCCATGCCACCCTTGCAGCCGGCTGTTATGGACTGAAACCTCTACAAACTGTGAGCTAAATAAACTTTCCCAATTTAACTTTGGGTGTCATGCACTTTTTCTTAGCAATGAGAGAAAAATAACTCAGACAATCACTGAGATGATTTTCTACTTATTTCAACATATATCAGGCTCTTGATAATGTTTGTGGAACAATTTGATTAATAGTACAAAATATTATTTTCAAATACTTTGAAAAGTCCCTCCTCTTCTTGGTTGTACTGAATAGGCTGGCCTAAGGACTTTATGAAGATATAATATGGAGCTACTAGCAGTGCTAACACTGTAGAAATTTATAGTCACCTGCTTTACAAAAAAGTTAATTGAAAGTAAATTGTAACATTTGGAAGAATGAAAAATATGACTCAACTATGCAGTGATCAGGATTTTCATTATAAGTTAAAAATATCTATTCCACAAAGACACATATTTTGCATATTTATGTTTAATTTTTAAAAAAATAAATATTAAATATAAATCAACTTATTATTTTTAGATCCCTAGATCCATTACTGTTTCTAATAATGACATATAATTAGGCATTCAGAACATGTTTCTAATATGTTATGATGAAATTTAGTACCTTTGCTTATTAGTGTGTCATTGTTTTTATCTTTTCTTTTTAAAAATTTAAAGCAATATATTGCTTTTATTAATTATTCTCAGAGTTAATAATTTACAAACAACTGAAACTTCTTTAGATTTTAAAATATTTTTAAAATGTAATTTCTTTTTAAAATTAGGCATAGAAATGACAGGTTAGGTCCAGTTTAATCCACATTTTAACTTTAGAATTAAATTAATAGCCAGATAAATCCTTCGAAGGCCCTGTCTTAAACATTTTAATTTTCTTTAGACTGAGTTTAAATGGATTTTAAATTCATCCTCTTATATTCTCTGCCCTAAATTTTATGTATTCTCTATCAGTTTATTCTTCTGCAAAAGGACCATAACAGTAGCTACCTGTAAGTGTTGTGAAGATTAAAGTAGTGTTAGAGGATACATCCTTTCCCTTCAGGTAGTACCCGTGTTGCTAGCTACTAACTCCTAACAGTTTACTCCTAGCAATACTCAGGCAGCAAGTTTGTTTAAGTACTGACTAATTCTGAGTGTCATTTGGTATGTGTCATTTCAACTGCTGATTATTGTACTGAATAAATTGATGTGTCATTTTATTTTTTATTTTATTTTTTCTCATTGAGTTTATTGGTACATTTTAGGTATACAGTACAGTTACATTCATCATTGGGATCTTGCACCTTTCAGGTCTTGGTTCTCATTTTTTCCCCGTACTTCTGCCCTCCCTTCACCTCCTGTAAGTGTCATTTTATATTTCCAATTATCTTAGCAAAAATAAAAAAATGAATTTTTTGTCATCCCGTATTTAAATAATTGGACCAGCAAGTTATTAAGGAACAAATTAGCAGTAGTGGAAGGACTCTATACCCTCCTCTGTTTTTTTGTATACAGCCACAGGATTTGGGATTCCGAAGGTCTGATAAGGGCCTAAATACAGTGCTCTCCATAGCTTCCAACTATTTTTATTTCTGTGCCTGAGAGATTTTACCAAAAGAGAAAGGGTACCACATAGGAAGCTAGTGAGCAGTGTACAGGAAGTAACACCCTCTAGGAGCAGCCTTAACCACTGAGATGGAAGATGGTAGCTCATGTCCGTCTCAAGCTCTAGGAAAGGGCAGCACTATCCTTTTGATGATTTAAACTTTACTAGCTGTCTTCCTTTCCCTTTCACTTCTCTGCACCATTATCAGTGATTTCTGTACTTTACATATGAACTCTGCACAAATCTTCATCTGAATGTGTGCTTGTGGGGAAATTCAAACTAAGAAAATATTAATGTAAATTGAACAATTGCATCTACCATGAAGCTGAGATGAACATGAACTATGCTAGTTTGATAAATGTAAAAAATTTAGACATAAAATGCAGTCAGGACACAGTGAGAAAAGAATTAGTTATTCAATTTGTCTGGGTCTTAAACAAATCTGTATGGAGGTAAGGCTATTTGAGCTGGATTTTGAGGATGACAAACAGTCCATGTGCATCAGAAATGAAGAAAGGCATCCCAGACAGATTAAAAATAGCACAAAGAATAAGAGGCTAAATGACACGAAATATTCTGAGAATAATGAATACTCCAGAGTAGCCACAGAGAAAAGTAGGAAGGGGTCAGGGAAGAATATTGCTGATGAGTCTGGGGCACATTAAAAAAGGCTCTCTATGCTGAACTCATGCTAGCTTTATTCTTTTGGCAGTGAGTGGGCATAAAGCTATCTACAGATAACAATTACTTGATTCAAAATTGTCTTTTAAAAAGGTAGCAGATGAATTGAGCTAGAACATCACATGTGTGGAAAAGCCATTTTAAAAGGCTATTCCTATAGTCTAGAGAAATAAAGAGAGCTTTACCTAGTACAGTGGTTATTTTAATTGGAAAGAGATAACTGAATTTAGAGGTGTTTTAGCTAAAAAATCAAGAGGATTGGCAAGGGAAGAGAAGCCTAAAATAAGAATAAAGTTTCTAGGTTAAACAGCTGCTTGGATTATGATGCCACTAAGAGAATTCAGGAGAAAAAGAATATGTAATAATGAACCGATAAGGAATGTAATTTTCAATATGACTTTTACATGAAGAATGAGGTGATGGTAGCAGAACATGCAGAATGATCCATTATCACCATTAGATCAGGACAGAAAAAAGCTCCTACCCATGGCCCTGTCATATAAGAGTCACTTTTAGGTGGTTCCACAGCTGTATTTCCTGTGTTGTATTCAGCCACTGGGCACCTAGTACCCCCAAGTCCCTTCCTTACAGGGCACAAACACACTTGCTGAGTCTGTGCAGGCCTTTTGTCCAGGTTTTTCCTCCTGAAGATGGACGATGCAACACATACATTCCTACATTCAAAAGACAAGCCAGTGAATAGATGCAAGCTGTGGGCACGAGGTGACAGAACTTGGACATGCAGTCAAATGTCTCTGTAGGCAACCTTATGGTGTGGACTGGAATTCAGGGTGGACAGAAGAAGTGAGTAGGCTTTAGGATGACGGGGAGCAAGCTTTTCTTGTGCTATCAAGTTCTAGTGCAGAAGATCGAAGAACACAAAAATGCTAAATTTAAATTAGCCTTTCTGATCATTATCAGATGCATATTTATCTCTTTTTAAAATAATTTTATTAGTACAAATTAAATATGCATAACAATCACATTCATCAATGGGAATTTTTACCTATATGTGGTATATCTTGATCCCTCTCTTTCTCCCTATCTCTCCCCTCCCTTCACCACCTCCTTATTTACAAAAACCAGGAAGATAGTATATACTTTATTTAATAATTTATTAGCTTGATTCATGACTTGTAAATATTTAGACAAATGGTGCATAGGTTTCCATTTGTACTATTGGTGTAGACTCCATAAGTATTAGGAACATATCTAGTGAGATCAAAAAATTTGTGTGGTGATATGTATGCCCTAGTTAGCAGCTGAATTTGAAAGAGAAAACTGCAAGAAAAATTTGAAAGTGCATTCGGATTTAAAGATGAAGCTGAGCTTCAAAGATATCCTTTGCTTATGACCAACCACAAAAGCCATCATTACAAAGTTTAAAAGCTTTTAATTCATCTACATTTCTTAAGTCAAATATTGTATGTATTCTTAGTATTAATTAATATTAGGCTGTATTGAGCCCTATAGTTAATATGATAAAGATACTACATTATTCCTTTTTAAGCTCAATTCTCTGGATATCATGATAACCTTTAAAAGCTCCTGTTGTAGAACTGATGGAAAAGTTTTTTATCAAACTACATTCATAAATTTGATCTAAAGATACAGTATAAAATATTCCCTTCTCTTGCTTTTAGAGGATCATATAGAAAAACTGAACAATGAGGCTTTTATTTCTGAGAATATACTACCTCCTACTCAGAAAAAAATGTCTTCCCTGGAAGAAAAAGTCCAGAAAAATTATAAAAGTGTCTTTACACACAATAAAATTTCTCTCTTCAAAGAATGAAGGTTCTTTATCAGCATTAGAATCTAAATTGCTTGGAAATATTCTGTGTTTGTGTGTTTTGTGGAATTCATCTTTGCCATGTTGTATTTCTAGTTTTCATAGACTTACACATTTTCATATGTGAGTTTGTTTTCTTGGATTTTACTTCTTCAGAAGTACCCCCAGAACTTCAAAATAATCTCTCATCCTGAACAAATTAAAGCAGGCTGCCTAGACAACTATGTGTCCAGCTGGCTAAAGGCTTAAACAGAAAAGGGACACAAGGAGATTCTGTGGTAGGTATAAGATAAACATACTTTTGTTTATGTTTTGCCGATACTCTGGTTGTTTAGAAGTTGGGGGATTTTTTTCCTTGCTTTGGGCTGTTCTTAAAAAACAAAACAAAACAAAACAAAAACAATCCTCCAGTGTGCCTTGTGGCTTTGATCTTTGTTTTTATATTTTGTTATACAAGGCTTAAAGTCTTACAGTTTGTTGTGCTTCATACTTTGTCAGATCATCCCCTCTCTGCGCATATTACCACAGATGGCTGGGAGTAAAAAATAAAAGAAAGGCAAAGTGTCTTAAAAATTGACATCTCCCATAAATCCCAGGAGATTGTTGTATAAATATCGACATACTTGTGCAGGTGCTGAAACAGAATTATGTGGCCTTTCACCCAGCTTAATTAACTTCCTTTTCTTTCCCACTGTTTACCATGTCTCCTCCTAACCCTTATTTTTCACAGGAGTGCCCTTGGGACCCAATCAAGTAAGTTGTACAGACACCTGCACACCACAAGGCAAACACCAAAGTTCATTCAAGCCCCAGGACAAAGATCCTACAAGCTGATGCTATAGATTCCCCCAAATGCCCTTCATGCTAGGGACATAAATCATGAAATAATATGTAATCAGTTTGTGGAAGAATGCTGCAGTGATTTACTAATTTTGACACAGAAAAATTAGCACCTTGGGTGACTCAAAAATGAAAGATTATGCTTTTAAATCACATATGAAATACTCTGAATGTATGTGTCTTTCACCTTGGCAAATATTTTGATAATCTCTGGGATCTAGTAGTGAGCAGAACTGAACTATTAACATTACAAGTCTTTTGAAGTTATTTTAAAATTGGGGCTATAAATACTATTTATATTTAAGTATGCAGGTTTAATACAACTGGAGTATTTCTTGAACAGATACATGTTGAGCACAATAGCCAATATTAAATTTAATTTTAATTTAATATCTTCTCTCTATAAAATATTATACATTTTTTTTCTATATTTGGAACCGGTGGAAACAGAGAAAATTTTATGAACCTAAACTTTGAATTGAATCTGCATCCAAAAATACTGTTCTATTCTGAATGATATTCTGCAAAATTTATGGGCTTCAGATTTCACAAATTTCCACTGTTCCTCACACTGAGATAATATAATGGGAAGTCTGCTGGCAAAGGAATAGGAGATGTTTGCAAGTCATACCTCACATGTCACTGAATGCAGTAAGAGAGTATGAGTCTCTTATCTTCTTTGTATAAAGGAGTTACAGATTCTTAGTGGTCCCACTACCTCTGAGCAAGAGTCATGAAATCTATTTTAAAGAGAAGAGTTTTAGAGAAGTACATGACCTTCTTCTAAGAATCTTGGTGTCTTTACTATAGCTTTTTTTCAGACTTGCTAGAATCTCTATACAGAGTCTATAGCTGCCACCTCAAATGCCACTAAATCTGCTGGAGCAAATGGCCCAAGTGGTGGAGCAGTAAAGAGGCCTGGACCTGCTGCATGTAGCTTCCCTTTTCCAGTAAGCTTATGGGCTACTTGGTACATATGTTGGAGCAGCACACTCCATGGACTACATGCTATTTCTAAATTTAAATGAGAACAGCTGATCCCAGTCACTGTTTTGTAGCAAGAATTAGTTTAAGATGTAATAATTGTTCTTTTACTTTTTCCAGATCATTGGACCCTTCCATGGTAGTAACATTGCTTTTCCATAGGTTTATTTCTCATCTTATGGCATCCGTGTGTCTTACAATCATATTTACCAATTCTCTTTATCTTGTCGTCAAAAGAGCAGACTAGATTATCTGTGGGATGCCAAGATTTTTAAGATCTCTTCAGACTAAGTGGGTAGAGAACAGAAAATCTGACATTAACTCACAGAGGTGAGAGGGCATATGTATTTGTGTCTATTATGGATTAAAATGAACTGTGCCTAATTATATTTTCTAATTAGTATAGAAATAAAAGCATTTGCCAATTCAGTAGCTATGTATCAGGTGCCAGAGTTTGTGCTGATTTGTTCCAGCGAGACTCTAGCAGGGACTTTGTAGCTGAAACTTTAGTCACCACCTGGTTTTATTCTCTCCATCTTTGAGCCTAAGATCTATCCAGCAGCTGCAAAAGCCAAGCAAAAGAGTTAAATAGGAATATGACACAAATAAACACATGTACTTCTGATGGTGGCCCTAAAGTATACACCTTCCTTAGATACAGCGTATTGCTTTTGATTTTCTACTCTGATGGTAGAGGGAGTTTTTGAGCTTCCACTCCGCTCTTTCTGACCCCAGTATCCATAAATATTGTGACTTAAGTCAGTCAGTATTTCAATTTCAATTTCAATTATATAACAAAAAGCTGAGGAAATAACTAATGAGTCAATCTGAGTGGATATATACGGGGAAAAACTCCACCCATACAGCCATAGTAAGCTCCTACTTTGGGGAACTACAGTAGCATTTTGAGCTACCCCACAGGAACAAGACACGCCTCTCGCTCAATATTTGGGTTGTGCATTAAAACTACTGCATACAAATAAAGAAAAGATAGAAAAGTTTACTACTCACAAGATGATGTTTCTGGGGAAGAACATGGCAAACCTCCCAACTTAGCCTGAAAATGCCTTGAAAGAACAAGGAAAGAGAAATAGATATTTTCTCCCACATACTACTTTTCATTTTGCGTATTTGTATGCATATATGAGAAACACTGCAGTCTACTCCCAGCAATTTTCAGGTGGGTAACACATTGTATTAACTATAGTCACCATGTTGAATAATACATTTTATAAATGTTTTCATCATATCAAACTATCATTTATAAACTTGTACCAACATGTTCCCATCTATTTTTCCACTACAGTTCCTAGAAACCAAATTCTACTCTTTGCTTCTATAAGTTGGAATATTTTGGAATTCATACATAAATTATCTCACTAATATTTGTCTTTTTATGCCTGGCATTTTTCACTTAGCATAATGTCCTCCAAGTTCATCCATATTGTCAAAAATGGCAGTCTTTCCTTCTCTCTAACACCCAAGTGGCATTCCATTGCTATGTGTACATTTTTTTTATCCTTTTCTCTGTTGAGACACAGGCATTATGGCTCCACATTCTGGCTATTGTGAATGGAGCTGCCATGGACACAGGAGTACATGCATCTATTTGACAGACCATTCTTATTTACTTTGGTCATACACCAGTTTTTATGTTGGTTGAAGAGCAGGAACAGAGTGAGGTTTCTTATACTGGTATGAACTTCCTGTTAGTGTTAAAGAAGGGAACACCTTATGTGGAAATCACAGTTTACATAAATGCATATAAGAGACAAGAAGGATGAGGCTTAAAGCTGTGCACAAATGTTGAACAGTGTAGTTAGATTCTTCATATTAAATTTTGGGGATGGCTAATATTTCAAAAGCCTGAGCATGACTTACTTCCTAATGTAAACTTTTAATTTGGAGAAATGTTTGGAAAATGATTTACTATACTTTTTTGTGGCCACATTGCAAGGACCTTTCTCAAGGGAATCTGGTTTCTCCTATGGTCAGTGAGCATTGTGTTTGGGAACTAAATGAGAAGTCAGTTTTCTTCCCTTTATTCAATTTTCTGTCCATCAGTTCTTGAGTTATTTTGTGTGTATACACTGAAATGTTATACAGATACTAGTTTAGTAGAAAGCCTGTTTTATTTCTAAGGGCATCATAGTCAATTAGACATAGTTAATATTCCTTCTGTTTAGGTCATTCTGATTATAACTTTTCTCTGTTAGTGCTTATAGTGATTGGACCCACTTTTTCTCTCATGGTTCAGTGTTGCCAAGAAAGCTCTGTCAGTCTGGGATCCGCCGTCTTCCTTGAGACCATACCATCCTGACTAGGGTATCTCCAGCTGTCATCCACAGTCAGTGGAGAGCCCTCCCCCGACAGAACGTGATAAAGCTACTGATCGTGCTACCTTGTCTGCTGTATTTCCTGACCTCTTAGTGAAGGAAAACTCTGCTGAGTGTTCTTGAGAGGTTGTGTGTATGCTAAATAAGAAATCTATTTCTTGAACTTCCAATTATGCTAGGAGTTCTGGAATCTTTACTTCAATAACTGTAGTTCACAATCAATGCATTACTTTTGGTTAGAGAGAAAAAAATGTTACAGCCATTTCTTAGCTGCTGAAGCCAACAAATTAAATCCAAAACTTCTGGTAAGTGCACCCATATCAATAAATTCAATGTCTTCCTTTTGGATGTATGTGGGGGGGGGATTGAAAGGACCTTGTACATGCTAAGCTAGTTCAATACCACTATGCTACATTTCCAGCCATAATCAATTTTTTGAAAATTAATTTTATTGAATTACACTTAAAAACAACAAAATTCACACACCATTAGTTGATAGACCAATGATGTTTGACAAATATGTATAACCATGTAGCTACCATGACAACACTCATTTAGTTGTCCACCCCCAAGTACTTGCCTCAGAGAAGCACTGATCTGATTTCTGTCACGGTAGGTTAGTTTTACCTGTTTAGAATCTCATTTAAGTGGAATCATACAGTATATTATATTTTTCTGAGAGACTTCATTTACTTATCACAGTGCTATGCTTTTTCAGCAGTTTATTCTTTTTTTATTATTCATCAGGAATCGACTGTATGGTGCTATAGCTTTTGTGTCCATTCGTAGTTGGTAGATAATTGTGTTGTCCATAACTTCACTTGATCTTAGCCAAAAGGCTGAGAAGTGATTCCATAACTTCTGTATATCTTGAATAATGCTGCTGTGAGCATTTATTTATAAATTTCCATGAACATGTGTTTTTCATTTCTCTAAACTAAATACCTACAAGTAAAATTATTAGGTTATGTGACCAGTACATATTTAATTGTATAAATAATTAAAACTTACTATAATACTACATTCTATTATCCATAGCTTAAGAATTTAGAATGCATTTCAAACACATCCCTCTTTTTTGTGAGTATATATTAAAAAAATCTTGTAATTATTTTAGAATAGGAGTTTGCTAGAGTTTGTCTCTTAATAGTAGATATAGAAGAAATATGAGGTCGTTGGGGCAGAGACTTGACATCTTCTTACCTGGTGATTTCCTAAGGTAAGGTGAGTGAATAAAGCCCCCTAAGTCAGGAGGAAAAGAACACGGATGCAGTAGACGTCTAAGGGCAGTGCACTGCTAGGTGACTATGGTTCGGTAAGTGTCCCCAGAAGTCCATGTGCTAAAGACTTGGTCACTAGCCTGTGATGCTATGGGAAGGTAGTAAAACCTTGAAGAAGTCAGGCCCCAAGAGAAGTTAGATCAGTGGGTGTGTGCCATGAAAGGGCATATAGGCCCCTTCCTGTCTTTCTTGCTCTTCCCAGACAGGAAGATCTGAGCAGCTTCTTCTACCGTAAGCTCCTGCCATGATGCACTGAATCACCATAAGCAATGGGCCAGCAAACCATCTACTGAAGCTTTAAAAACGTAAACAAATATGAACCTTTTTAAAGGTTGATTTATGTCAGCATTATAGCAACTAAAAGCTAACACAGAAGCACTGGAGGAGAAACTTCTAGGGCAAAATTGAGGTGATACCCTCAAATTCTCCACCCCATCTTATGCTAAAAGATGATGTTTCTCCCCCACTTTTTTTAAAATCTCAACCAAGTGAAGTGGTTTGACATGTTCCCAGTAGGATGGAATGTTGGGGTATGAGTCTTCCTTCCAATATTAAGGTAGTATTAAAAGTAGAAAGATATTATAAATAAAGAAGATTGTTATGCCTGTTATGGGAATGAAATGTTTTTATGTCATAAAAGCCCTTTTGTTTATAAGTCACTAAAGAGGCTAAAACCTAGGCTTACCCTACCCCTTAAGAGCAAGACCTTTTCCTAGCTGGTGTGTGAAATGATTATACCAATCCATGTGATATGCAAGTTGACAAACATGTTATGCCATTTTCAGTAACTCATTTATTGATGTTTTTCTCTGTGATTTTTTTAATTTGATATACAGAGTTACAAGAAAGTGAAATGATTGGTTTTTGTGTTTTCCAACTTCTTTTGGATGAAGATCTGTAGTTTTATTTCACTGCTATAAATTAGACTATTAAATTTTGCTATCTGGAAATATTTTCTAAATCATTTCATTATTTTAAATGAATAGTTATTTAGACAGAGAATGGGATATATCTGGCAAGCCTTGATCTCTACTTCCCTCTAAGAATCTAGGAAAATTTCTGAGCTGCCAAATTTAAAGAGAGACACAGAGGTTTCTTTGCTCTTCATGATGGATCTTGGAAGTTACTTTTATGTTTTTTAGCACACATAACTTCATTGATTAATATGGAATTACATTCACTTTTCATTAGACAGTGATTACTTGGGAGACAACATTTGTGTTTAAGATTAAATGTGATTAGAAAAATTTTAAAGACAAAGATTGAACCTAAACAACACTCAAAAAGTGGATATCAACTTTAATAATCAAATGATTCCATAACTATTATTTAAAATTCATTTTTATTAGTATATATTTGCAATAATGAATACATTAATCACAGGGAGTTGGTGCATGTGCATAACAAATATTGGTCCTTTTTATTCTCCATTCCCTTCCTTCCCTTCCACCTCCCTCTACCTCTAGATCCTCTTACCTTTTCCTGTAAAGGTACCCCTTACCCTATTTCCCTTTATCTATCTTTTATTTTGGCCTTTAAATTATTTATACTTTAATTTTCTCATATATGAGAAACAATGCAATATTTAAGCTTTTTGTCTAATTTATTTCACTTAACATTACAGTTTCGAGGTACCTCTATTTTCCTACAAGGGACTCAAATTTATCATTTTTTATGTCACAATAGTACTCTATTGTGTATAAATACCACATTGTCTCTACCCATTCTGTCCATTTTGATGGCCATATAGGCTACTTCCAAGATTTAGCTACTCTGAGTCAAACTATTCTTAAATTTTGTTTTCTTTTTCCATTACTGGGGATTGAACCCAAAATCTTCACACAAGGCTACATCTCCCAGTCCTATTTATTTACTTTTTATTTTTAGCCAGGATCTTGCTAAGTTGCCCAGGCTGGGTTTGAATTTGGAATTCTGCAGCCTTAGTCACCAAAGTGCTGATGTTACAGATGTGCACCACCACATGTGATTTCCTGTATTCTTCTAGATGATCCAGTAACACTGAGTCTAATTCATCATCAGGCAAGTTGACAGGAGCTTCCCTTTTAGTCAGAGCTTGTCATCTCTGCATTGCCATCAACCTTACACTTCCTGACAACCTCGAATTTACCATCTGCCTGGAACCTGAGGGTATCTGAGATGTTGGTCCTTAGAGTGCTTATCTCTCAACATGACATTCATATCTTGAACACAAGACCCAGTGCTAGTAAGGACTTTCAAGTAGAGATTTTCCCCTGCAATTTGTACATTTGTTTCCTTCTGATATGAAGCTCATTTAAATTTTAATTACTGTGTAAGTTTAGCATTGTTCTCACTCTCTCTCTCTCTCTTTTTTTTTTTT
>NW_022900915.1:31439821-31474293 GCF_012274545.1 Fukomys damarensis | reverse complement strand
TGGCTCTTTTGAGACAGGGTATCACTATGTAGTTGAGACTGAACTGGAACTCACTATGTAGCCCAGGCTGGTCTCGAACTCACAGCAATCCTCCTGCCTCAGCCTCCCGAGTGCTGGGATTACAGGTGTGCACCACCACACCTGGCTCATTCTCTTTCTTTTATAAATTGAATCTTTTCTTTTAATGTAAATATCTATGGAGTATGATGTGATATTTCAATACATGCATACAGTATGTACTGATCAAATCAGGTGATTGGTATTAGAGTCTTATCATTTCCTTATTTGTGCAGACTTTGAACTCCTTTTTTCCAGTTTTTCATAAAATACATAAGTTATGGTAAACTATAATCACTGCATTGCCCTGCAGAATACAAGTTACCACATTTCTCCTATCTAACTGTATTTTGGTGCTGTCCTGCTATCCAGTATCCATGCATCCCATCTTCTAGTAATCAAAATTCTACTCTCTCTCTTCCACATTGAGCTCACATATGGAACATCTCAAACTTCCACATGTAAAAAAGAACAAATGATATTGATTTATGGCTTATTTATTGAATATATTGTCCTCTGATTATATCCATTTTACCACAAATGATAAAATTTTATTCTTTTTAAGAATAATACTGCACTGTGTATATATATTATGTTTTCTCTGTACTTTCTTCTGTGTGTGTGTGGTATCAGGGATGGAATTTGGGCCCTTGTGCTTGCAAGGCAAGCAGCAGAACAGTGAGTCAAATCCCGGCCGTTTTTGTCCTTTCCTTCATCACCTTGATTGATTCCATTTCTTGACTACAGTATTGTGAATAGTGGTGCAACAAACGTGAGAATGCAGGTTTTTCTTTGTATATATGCCCAGAAGTGGGACACCAGAACTCTGTGATAAGTATTTAACTTTTGTGAGAAACTTCCCTACTTTTCTCTACAATGGCTATGTTAATTTCTATTTCCACCAGCAATGTATAATAATTTTTTTAAAGCCGGGTGCGGTGGTACATGCCTTTAATCCCAGCACTCGGGAGACTGAGACAGGAGGATCGCTGTGACTTTGAGACCAACCTGGGCAACATAGTGAGTTCCAGGTCAGTCTCAACTACATAGTGAAAGCCTGTCTCAAATCTTCCCCCCACAAAAAGTTTTTTTAATCTACATTTTCATCCAGAATTTAATGCTTTTTTATTATAACCATTCTGACAAGGGTAAGAAAACATGTCCCTTTGGTTTGATTTGCATTTCCCTGGTAGCTAGTGATGTTGAGCATTTTCATTTATCTCATATTATAATTCATTTATGGATTTTAAATGTTCAGTTCTAAAAATAATATATGAAAATGAAGGGATGGTTAATTTTATTCAATTGAAGTATCTTAAAAATAAAGCATGAAAAATATATGAATTTTAAAATTAATGAATATGTAAATATATAAAATATATGAATTTTAAACTTAATGTAAAATAAATGCAAAAAAATAAAGAATTGTGAAGTGCATATCCATAATACATGGTTTGCGATTATGCCTGTAATCGTAGTTTCTACTTAGGATTCCAGGCATACAAAGGATAAATAATTCCATGAAGCTGATTTTTACCCAAAATGTTTATATATATAATTTAAATGCTATGAATATATATTGGATTTGTAATGCTATAACTATATTGAGTTATGTTAGCATGTGTTATTTGCATAGTAATTATTTCAGATATTTAAATCTAAAATGGGACAGATTGATATTTGTAATCTTGAAAATGCAGATGGTTTTCTATTCAGTCTTAAGCCTCAATGAATTTCCCTTATATTTAAAAAAATATTTTGTTGTTTCAATATGTATGATCTTTAAATGACTCCTTTCTTTTCTAAAAGCAAGGAAGATTTGTTTAAGCATATATCTATAAAAATTTTTAAACAACCATACTATGCCATACAATTATTTTTAAGTGTATGTAATTCTTTATGATAGTAAATCATATATCTCTAAATCATACAAATTGCTTCATTGAATCTTATTGTCAAACAGAGCATTAAATCATGTTTATTTTTCTCTCAGAATATAATATAAGGACAAGTCTTTTAGACAGGGTGAAAAAGGAAGAGATGATGAAATACTACCAAGATACCATAATTCCTTACTTGCAAACCCAGCCAACAGCAGACCCAGAGGGAAGCTCAACTTAATAGCTTGTTGTTTGGGCAGATCATCTCTGAAGGAAACTCTTATTTTTTTTTTTTTTTTTTTTTTTTTTAAACAGGGTCTCACTATGTAGCTCAGGCTGACCTTTATCTATGGTAGCCCAGGCTGGCTTTGTTCGAACTTGTGGCAGTCCTCCTGTCTCAGCCTCCAGAGTTCTGAGATTACAGGCATGCGCCACCACACCTGGCTGGTAAATTCCTACTTCAACTCTCACATCTTACAGTATTAAAGGAAAGACAATATAACAGTAAAGTTCAGCTGACTTATAATTAACTCAAATACCCAATACTCCTTTGAAAACATTGCAAAATGAGCAACTGTATATTGTAATGAATGTTGCTGAATGGAGAGCTAGAGATATTATTTTTTATGTATGATATTCTATTCTTTATTCCAGATCCATTTCTGGATCTGTTTTAAAATTGTTTTTCCCTTGCTTTTATATGTATACATTTTGGGTTATGGAGCTAGTCTCTGCAGTGACTATTCACTGACTCTGAAAGGACTACTATGAAAATTCTTTAGGAGATGTGAATTCAAAGCCATTTCAGTGAATTTTGCGACAACGTAGAACCAAATAGCAATGTTTTTAGGAAAGTCATAATGAACCAATTAAAAAGCCCTCCAGGACCAGGGATTGAGCTTATTGGTTCAGCTGCCTGCCTTGCAAGTGCAAGAACCCAATTTAGGGGGGCGGCAGGGGGGAGGATCTGATTTCTTACAGCCACGGTTCGTCATTTGTATTTAGTGTTCTTTACCTCACTAATTCAACTTTATTCAAATATATATATATTCGATATTCTGGACTCTGGACTCTGAGTTTTCTTAGGACTAGGAACTATGTACATAATTAAATACATATTATAAGATAGGCTGCTTAAGTTTGAATTCTTGCCACAATTAGCTACGCTGGTGACTTTAGACAATTTATTTAACCAGACTGCTTGGCCTCAAAGGGAGGTGGTTGTGGTTGTGTCCAATGGCGTGGCCTTCCTTGGTGCTTTACACACTTTCACTGTGTAGCTGGTCCCAGGAAATGTCCTTTCCAAAGCATATGCCAGGGAATTTGAAGGAAATTGTATTGTGTTGCAACGTTTGTCTTTCATACCAATTTGAAAAGCTAAACTAGTTCTGAAGGAGATGGTAAAAACTGATTTCTAATAATAGCAATTTCAGGATTTTTAAGTTTCTTTTGTATCTGTACCCATATTAGTAATGGGCAATTGAGTCAATTTTACTTCATATTTATACTTTATCCATCATTTCCCAACGTAAGTGACCTTCTGGTATTGCTTTAACACAGCCCATATCATCCTTGCTCAGCCACTCGTAAGCATTCCATAACTGATTTGCTTGCCACATAAAAAATACAAAGCTTTCAACTTGTAATTTCAAATTTTCCCATTTTTGTTTGACCTTGTGGCTAATTAACTTATTCATTAAATCAGAAAAATAATCATAAACAGCATTTAGAATGTATAATGAATTGTGTTAAGGTTTAAAAATTTGAATGAGAGACATAAGCTTTCAATAAGAGGCATGATGTATTTGATTTAAGATATAATTCTTAAAGAGCACATAGGCCAGTGGTGAAAGCCTGCAATCTCATGACTACAATACTGTCTGTCATGGGTGCTGTGTACATAGAGGAAAGTTCAGGGTGCAGCAAAGACATCTTCAAGGGACACCCCAAACCAGGCATTAGCTGAAGGACCTCTGGATTGCACAGCAGCCATTTAGCTAGATGTAGGAAGCATTCCAGAGAAGTACTGTAAAGGATACCAAAAGATACCAAAAGTCTTTAGTACTCAATACTCAGATCTGCTTAGAGACTGATTATTTTTCCCAGCCCTAGTATAAAATGAGTGGACAAAATGATTGGACTAAAATCAGGCGCTCTGAAATACAGGTAGGATAAAAATTTGCAGGAGGCTCTTTGACGAGAGGGATTCAAATGCTATCTTGTTGACTGGGCAAGTGTGAAAGGAAGTGGAACTGAAGGGAAAGATATGATAAAAGGAAGGATGAGGTCAAATAGTTTGAAGTGTTCTTATCCTGCTCTTGGTTTTCTCTATTTCATTTGCTCCAGCAAGAAATTTTCCACTTGTAGCCCTTGCCTTCTCTAATATCTTGGTCAAGAAATTCCCTTTCCTGTAAAATTCTGCCTTCTAGAAACCAACCCTACCAAACTTCTGATGTTATACAAACTTACTATTGTACAAAGGTAATATGCAGTCAGAGAAATTGTATTTGGAATTTTTCAGGCTAGCAACATCCAGCAAAATAATTTCAAGGCTAGATCGTGGAGCAAGCGGTGGGAGGACAATTGTAAATGTCAACAACAAACATTCTACTTTGTACTGTGTTGCCAATCTCTGGTGAAGAATATTGAATGCATTTTCAAATTAGGATATTTTCAATTTGTATTGAGTTTGTCAGAATGTAATGCCATCGTAAATTCAGAAACATCTTTGTTGAATTTGCTCCTTTCTTCAGGAATATATTTTATTTTAAAAATTATTTTTATTTAATTCTGCCTTTCTTAGGCTTATTTATTCATGTCTTATTATTTCTTTCTCCATTACCTTGTGAATTCCTTATGGTTATATACTTCGTTCATTTGCCTTTTTGCCATAATTTATAGTGATGCTTGATACAAGTGATATTGCTGAATAACACTATGTGTCAGACTGTATACCACACAGTATGGTAAAGAAATAATTATGGTCTTTGCCTCATGGATCATGTACCCTAATTTAGAAGACAGTAGATGACCAAGTAAGCAATTAAATGAAGGTGATTATTTTAAATAAACATTTCCTAGGGAAGAGGGTTGGGTAACTAGTGAGGATATCAACCAAGATGTCTCTGAAGAGAAATATGTGTAGTGAGAAGGAGATTTAGGAAAAACAGGAGCAGGAAAAGGAATGGAGGGTGCAAAGGCCCACAGTAGAAGAGAAAGTGGCAGGGGCAATTTGTGTCGGTGGGATGTGGGCAGAACATTGCCACAGAAACAGACTTGATGTACGATGATGTCAAGAGCGGCAATGAGAGAAGCTAATGCTGGACTGTGAAGTGGGGGATCTTAGACACATCCGTTTATGCCTTTGAACTTAAATTTTTCTTAACAAAAACTAATTTAGTTGGTCTTTATGATATTTAGCATTTAAAAATATTTGTTTTTTGATTTGTCTTTGGGTACGTGGACTATTCTTGGGATTTATCAGAAGGGTGTGAGCTGGACAGGAAATCATATTTTTCTCTTTCTTATCCACGATATCCATGACTGGCATGTGCTGGCACTTATGTACCCATCACAGTGTGGCCAGGGACAGAAGGTGAAAGGCGGCTATGGATACTTCCTTTGTCTCAAGGGAAGCTACTCTATACCCCAAGGAGAATGTCGTTGTCCAGAAAGGTACATCTTTCTTCAGAACAAAGAGGGCTACTTCAAAGATAGAGAAGAGAAATGGAAAATATGATTTTAACTTTTTTGTTTCCATAGACTCCATGCTACCTGCAGAGATGATCAAGGAGGAGAAAATGTAGGGCTTTGGTTTGGATTTTCAAATTTCCTGTATCATTTTTTCCCCTGACAGATCAGACTATAAGTGTCTTATAAGTTTTTCTGCTATTGCATTGATAAAATGCTACCACCACCTTCCTAATGGAAACAGTTCTGATATATAGATAAATAGTCTCAGGAGAGATAACACTGTATTCAGTTCCTTCTCACAGAGTTTATAAAAATTGTATCTGAGATGGTGCATTTTCTCAGGAGGATGAATATGACTGATAACAGTGGTTTATATTTTTGAAGTCAGTAATGGATATTTTTTATCTTAACTTTTAAAATTCAAATTACAAGGGACCAGAGAGGCTAAATTCTGATTAAAGATTAATTTAAATTCAACCATAAATTGAATTTAGACCTTATTTTAAGAAAATATTTACTTTGCTGAGCCAGTATATAGCTAGCTGTAATTTATGCTAAAGCTGAAAAATGATAACATATATTGTGTGAAAATGATTTATGAGATGTGAATGCAAATTGACTTTCTTTTTGAAATAAAGAAAAACGTTCTGTTTGGAGTAAGAATGAGAGTGATGAAATGGGATTTTATACAATTAAGATTTATAAAACTATTAATTTGATGATTAAAGGATGAACTACAAAATCATTTTATTTAACATAATTTTAATTTTCATATAGAATTTAAAACTCCAGACTGTAAATTATCATAGTAATTATAGATCCTTTACTTTCACTTGTGCATCATTTTCATACAAAACAATGAAATATAGAATAAGAAGAAGATATTTTTGCATATAATTCAACTGTAGGGAAGGTATTTGAAAAGAGAATTTTTCCTTCATCTACACACACTTTTATGAGAAATGAAGATACTGAAACATTTTTGTTTCTTCACAAATAGAACTTTCCCTTACTCATTTTATTTCATGATGAAATGGAATCAAAGATATGGTAATTCTTTTTATGGTTAATGTTAAACTTTATTCCAAAAGGGTTTATAGACATTTAAAATTTCTACTACTACTGCCCTGATACCTTAGTTATTCAGCATATGGGTATTTTGTTAATAGAATTTTTGGTTTCTTAATTACCTAAATTCAGTAAAGGAATTCTCCAGAGATTAGAATTTCTTTTTTATTTCCCATTGACTATTTTATAAAGACAAGTTACCAGTCGTAACTCTATGATCAGAGCCAACCTAACAATGGCAAGATCAGTACACTTTGAGGAGGACTTCTTCATTAGTCCACTTTTGTTATTATATTAAATTACCAAAGGAGGCTATTTTTTCCCATTAAGTTTATTGGTACATTTAAAGCAAACGATACAGTTACATTCATCATTGGGATCTTATACCTTCACATGAGAGATCTTGGGGCTCGTTTTTTCCCCATGCCCTCTGCCCTCCCTTATTTACAAAGATTTTGTTTCCATCTTTTCATTTTTTCACATTATTTCTTTTCCCTTATTTCCTTTCTCCTCCTCTTCCCAGTTCCCCTTTAACTGAAGGAGGCTATGTTATAAAGAAAGAGATTTATTTTGGCTTATGGTTCTGGAGGTACAAGGTCTAGGGGCTTCATCTGATGATTGTCCTTTTGCTGGCAGAGAACCAAGCCAATGCAGAACAGTGCTTGGCAGCACATATACTAAAACTGGACAATGCAGAACACCACAGAGCAAGACACAGGGGATATGTGTGCATGTGAAGTGCCTTTTTCCTGAGAAAGCCACCGAGATTCCATCATAGTGGGATCCTAATAATTCACTCTAATGAATTTTTCTAATCACAGTTACTTCCCAAAGGCCCCACATCTAAATATCATACTCAGATTAAGTTCGAACCCTCTTAATACTATTAATGTATAACATTAAAGCTGAACTCATACATGAGTTCTGGGGGAAAAACTGTTCAACCTTAGCATCTTCTTAGATACACTAATTGAAAGCTATTATTAATGGTATTGGCTAAGCAGAATAGAATCTGAAGGGAAAAAAAATTCATTCCTGAAACACAGAAATCTGAAGATAAGAGCATGCTTTAAAATATAAACAATTTTGACTGAATGATTCTCAAAATCACTCAATAATGCATAATTATCTGTATTACTTAATAAATAAAATTTACTGGGGATTTAACTCAGTGGCACCCTGCCTGCCTCACAAGCGCAAGGTCCTGAGTTCAATCCCTGGTACCCCCCGCAAAAAAATTCATTCTCACCTGAAATAGAAATCTGACAGACCATAAAGTAAAATAAAACACATAGTTGTCTTAATTAAAACAACCACCAAGGAGTGATTTTTAGTGACCTGGATATCTTTCATTAAATTTCACTTCTGCCTCACCTGTTTTGCCTCTATCACAAATAACCTCTGTCAGAAATGGCATATTTGGAAAAGCAGTTTTAGAGGATAGAATTGCCCTCTCAATTTATATCTGTTCTTTTATCTTTTGGCTCTAATTATATCAATTTTGTAAGACTGGAGAGGTCTACTTCTCTCTTATTCCTTAATAAATAATTCAAGAGAAGGAGATGACTAATTTCCACCTAGTCTAGAATATAAATGAAACAAGGATTTGTATTCCGAATATTTATTTATGTATTTATTTGGAATTGGTTATGGTTTAAAGAAATGCTTTAAAAGGCAGTGAGTAAATGAAGGAACAAACAAGCTTCAGAAATGGGAGGCCAAGGTAGCTCCTGAATCCAGGGCAAAGGTAATCTGTGGGCTTTCCCTTAGCATTCCTATTTGTGCTGTGCTGTATGGGCTAAGATTCTGCATCTCTCAATTTGTGTTCTCCAGGGCAAATGTTATTGAGCTCCTGGAATTAGTAATCTACCCACCCCAAGTCAAATTAGCCCTGTCTGAGAAGGGAGACTAGAAACATTGCAATAGGAGACAGCAGGGCTATTCTCAGAGAAGAATAACAGCCAGAGGCAACAAAACCACCTCCTACAAGATGTTTGAGTAACTTTATGAAAGCATCCCTTATTCATGTTTGCTTGATGTATAGATATAAAATACAACTTTTAATTACATTGCTAAGAGTCATAAGCTATCACTGCTACAAGGGTTGCAAAATACACTAAAATAAAAACTGTCATTACAATACAAGACACATCAACAAATACAGTGGGTAAATGTCCAAAGTGAGGGGGAGTATTTGGAGTATAGTAATTTGAAGGTGATTAATGGCAGTAAATCTGCCTCAGTCATTTCCTTTGTGGCTGAGATATGATAGCTACAACTAAAAGGAAATAGGTTTATTATGGCTCACAGTTTCAGAAATTCCAGTCCATGGTTAGCAGGCTCAAACACAGTTGGCATAGTGGAAGGGCTTGGTGCAGAGAAAAGCTGCTTAAGTGGTGATAGCTGTGAAGCAGAGAGAAAAGGGAGGAGCCAAAAGGGAGACACACCCTTCCAGGTCATGCCTCTAGCAACCTGCTTGTTACCAGGCCCATACTCCTAACAGCTCATTTAGCTGTGGCAACCCCATGATCCAATCACCTTACAGCACGTGAGGCTTTGAATACCAAGATAGATCAAGCTATAACAGTATCTTTAACTATAATGTTTTTTAAAAATTTAAGCAATCACTATATTTTATGATCACTCACTGATCAATGGTTTATGGCTATTTGTGTTAAATAAAAATATTACAGTGTTTTCCCATCTACCTTATTCCCTGGACCTGGCACTGTACAATTTTGAGCTCTCCTCCAAAGTTAAAATGAGCATGAAAGGTTAATATTTTGAATTTATTGAGAACATCAAGGCAGCCACAATAGAGCAACTAAAGACTCTCATAAAAAGGACTTCCAGAACTGCTTCAGAAAGTGGTAAGAGTGATGGCATAATAGAGTTCAAAACAAGGGGTAGTAGCCTGTTAGCACTGACTGTAGACTTACTGTAAATAGCACACTTCCATGAAGATTTCTTGCTATTTTCAATGCCTAACAATAGGAAGCCCTCCATAAAACTATATTGCTCAAGTGTAAATAAGTTTAAAAATTGTTTAATAGTTTTAAAATACAGGAGTGTGGCAAGATGTGCACCTTTCATCCTGGATGCTGAGAGAAGTGTGCCTCCCATGCCCTCAAGGGTTCCTGGTGCCCATACGTGGGGATCCAGATCCAGGCAGCAGAGGCATCTGAGTCCAGAGAGCCTTTACTATGAGCTCAGAAAGATTGCACAGAAGCAGGAGAGAGAGGGCCTCTCTGAGGCTTGTTGTTATTGAAAATTGAAGCCTACTGGATGAGTGAAGACTGTAGTAGTTGGCGATGTGATTGTTCTAGTCAGTTGTCCTTCCTGTTATACCAAGACTGAGATTGCCTAAGGACCATTACAGACTCAAAACCCTAAGTCCAACTATACTTGGAAGACAATCCAAGAAATAGCCATTCCCTAAGGGCTTTAAAGATACTTTCAATAAGGAACTTACAAGCAGAAAACCAGGAATTAAACAAAAACCATCAACAATAACAATAATATAGAATTGAGATGATGCCTAAATAAGACCTAAACCCAGACTTCCAGATCACCAAAGGAAACAACCTGGGCTCCCTGAACTGGCAACAAAAGAGAATCTGGAAAAAAATGAAATCAGAAATAATTTCTCAGCTAACAACAGAGATTGTGTCCATAGTGAGAGACATGATCAATAACTCTACAGCAGACAGACAGACAGACAGACACACACACACGCACACACACACACACACACAGAGGAGCTCAGGAACATGATGGAATCCCAGCATAGGAAAGAAATGGAATCCATAAAACAAATTCAAACAGATACCCAGGAGGTTCAAAACTCCTTTGAATATTTACACAGCAGAATGAGCAATATAAGGACAGAATAACAGATATAGAAGACAGGAATATGATTACTGACCAAGAAAAGAAAGATTTCCTAAAAATAGCAAGTGACCATCAGAAATCAATCCAGCAGCAGATACATGATACAAAGAAGAATAATATAATACCGATAGAAATCAATGAACAAACAAAAGATGGTGCAAATTACTTTAATAAAACCTCTTCCCAGAAGTAATGGCACAAAACATCCCACGCAGTGGAAAAGAAGTTGATATACAGATGAGTGAGGAATATAGGACTCCAACTAGCTGTGATAAAAAAAAAAAATCTACGCCTAGGCATGTAATAGTCAAGACTCCAGAAACCCAACAGAATAAAACATTATAAGCAGTTAGGGAAAAGAATCAAATCACATAGAAGGGAAAGCCCATCAGAATCACAGCAGACTTCTCAACACAAACCCTCAAGTCAAGAAGAGCCCGGAGTGAAGTCTTTCAAGCCCTAAAAGAAAACAAAGAAAACAACTTCCAACCCAGATTGATGTACTCTGCAAAACTATCTTTCAAAATCAATAGATAAACCAGATATTTTCACAACAAAGAACAACTGAGGAACTTCATGGGTACCAAAGCAGTGGTCTGAAAATTTTAAACAATATCCTAGGAAAAGACAATCAGGGTCACAACACCATGAATCCCAACAGAATCAATCCATCAGATAGAATTAATCCATCAGGCAAGACAGAAATTAAGGGTAAAGGGGTGGGGGATTCAACAACAGGAAAGGATCATGGCAAGGGTGACAATACATGTCCAAAATATTCTGCATAAGACAAACACACTAATTCAAAAAGATACTCATAGACTGAAAGTTAAAGGGTGTAAAACAATATTCCATGTGACAGGAACCCAAATGAAAGGAGGAGTAGCTATCCTCTTTGAAGATCAAGTAGATTTCAAACCAACACTGATTAAGAGAGCCAAAGGACACTACATCCTTCTGAAGGGAATACCCAAGAGGAAGAGATGATAATAATTAATATGTATGCATCAAATACTAGTGCACCCAACTATATAAAACAAATACTAACAGACATGAAAAATCATATAAACACTAATACAATAGTATTGGGGGACCTCAATACCCCACTGTCACAAATTGATCAACAAATAACTAAAAAGTAAACCATGAAATACTAGAACTCAATCAAACTCTTGAAAAAATTAAATTAATAGATGTTTACAGAGTGTTCCACAGCACAAAATCAGAAAACACCTTCTTTTCAGCTGCACATGGGTTGTTTTCAAAAATAGACCACATACTTGCTCATAGACCATGTCTAAGTAAGTGCAAAGGAATTGAAGTTATTCCCTGTACATTATCAAACTATAGTGAGATGAAGTTGGAGATTAATATCAAAAGAAAACAAAAGAATTTCATAATCACATGAAAACTGAACAACACACTTCTGAATAACAAATAGCTCACAGAGGAAATTAAAGAAGAAATCATGCAGTTCCTAAAATTAAATGGCAATAAAAGTACAACATATCAGAATCTATGGGACACAAGGAAAGCAGTCTTATGAGGGAAATTCATAGCAGTGAATACTCATATTGTGAAAACAGCAAGCTCAATTAAATAACTTGATTCTGAACCTCAAGTTTCTAGAAAAATAAGAGCAGGACAAACTCAAAGCTCATACAAGGGAGGAAATATAAAGATCAAGGCAGAAATCAATGCAATGGAGACTGTGAGAACAATACAAAACATCAATGAAGGCAAGAGTTGGTTCTTTGAAAGAACAAACAAAATTGACAAACCCTTAGCCAACCTTATCAAAAAAAAGGGAAGAAAAGGCCCAAATCAATGCAATTAGGAATGAAAAGGGCAAAACTACAAGGGACCCAACAGAAATCCAGAGGATCATCAATACTTCGAGAATCTATCTGCCAATGAAATGGAAAATACAGAAGAAATGAGCAGATTCCTAGATATGTATGAATTACCAAAGTTGAACCAAACTTCTAAATGACCCAATATTCATGAAATTGAAAATGTAATTAAAAATTTGCCAAGTAAGAAAAGCCCAGGTCCTGATGGCTTCACTGCTGAATTCTAGAAGACATTTAGAGAGGAACTACTGCCACTACTGTTTAAACTCTTCAGTGAAATTGAAAGGGAAGCACTGATACCAAATTCATTCCTGGAAGCAAGCATCCCCAAAGCAGAGAAAGACCCAACTGAAAAAGAGAACTATAGGCCAACCTTACTGATGGAAATAGATGCAAAAATCCTTAATAAGATTCTGGCAAATAGAATGCAGAAGATCATCAAGAAGGTCATACAACCTGACCAAGTGGGATTCATCCCAGGTTTCAGGGATGGTTCAACATACACAAATAAGTAAATGTAATACACTATACTAATAGAGCCAAGGATAAAAACTATATGATCATCTCAATGGATGCAGAAAAAGCATTTGACATCCAACATGCATTTATGATTAAAAAAAATACCTACAAAAAATTTGAATAGCCGGTTTCTAACTCAATTTGATAAAAGTCATCTATGATAACCCAACAGCCGATATCATACTGAATGGTCAAAAACTGAAATCCTTCATGCTAAAACCAGGAACAAGTCAAGGATGTCCAGTATCACCACTCCTGTTCAATATAGTTTTGGAAACATTAGCCACAGCAATTAGACACAAGAAAGAAATAAAAAGAATAAAGTTAGGAAATAAAGACGTCAAATTGTCATTATTTGCAGATGACATGATACTCTATATAGAAGACCTCAAGAACTCCACCAAAATTCTTCTAGACTTAATAACCAAATTCTGTAGAGTAGCTGGATACAAGGTCAACCCACAAAAACCAATAGCCTTCCTATAGACTAGCAACAGACTCACTGAGAAAGAAAGTGGAGAAACAACTCTTTTCACAATAGTGTCCAAAATTGAAATACCTAGGAATCAATTGAATAAAGAAAGTAAAATTCTCTACTCTGAAAAAAGAGATTGAAGAGGATATCAGAAAATGGAAAGATATCCCTTGCTCCGGATAGGAAGAATCACTACAGTGAAAATGGCCATACTTCCAAAACTTCTATATAGATTCAGTGCAATCCCAATTAAAATTCCAATAGCATGTTTCACAGTCCTTGAGAAACACTCCAAAACTTCATTTGGAACCAGAAGAGGTCTAGAATACCGAAAGCAATTCTAGGCAGCAAAGACAAAGCAAGGGGCATCACAATCCCCAACCTGAAACTATACTACAAAGCTACTGTGTTAATAAGAGCATAGTACTGGCAAAGAAACAGACCCAAAGATCAGTGGAACAGATTAGAAGATCCAGAAACAATTCTAGACACACTCAGCTACCTCATCTTTGATAAAGGAGCCAAACACCCTCATTGGAGGAAAGATAGTTTCTTTAATAAAGGGTGCTGGAAAAACTGGGTTTCAACTTGCCAAAGATTAAACTAAACCCATATCTCTCATCATGCACTAAACTAAAATCAAAATTGATCAAAGACCTAAATATTAATAGAAACACTGAACCTGCTAGAATATAGGTTAGGAAGACATTGACATAGGAAAGCATTTTATGAACAAAGCATCACACTCATGTGAACTATCACAAAGAATCAACAATTGTGATCTAATCTCATTAAAAAGCTTCTGCACAGCAAGAGTAACCACCAACAGAGTGAAGAGACAACCCATAATGTGAAAAAAAAATGTTTTGCCACCTGTTCCTCAGACAAAGGTCTACTGTCTAGAATATATAAAGAATGTAAAAAAAATATAATCAGACCTCCCAAATTTAAAGACCCAATCCATGTGTAAATACTAAATAGTTTCTCTAGTATGAGAAACTGAAACGGTAAATAATGATCAAATGGCATACTAGATAACGTGAAATAGGAAGGAAAGGTCCAAAGGGGAAAGGGAAGTGAGAGGGGTTGGAGAAATGAAAGAAGGAAATTGAATTAGTATGAAGAAAGGAAAAAATGGAAACAAAGTCTCTGTAAGTAGGGCGAGTTAAGGGGTTGAAGGGAGGGTAGGGGAATGGGGAAAAATAAGAACCAAGATAGATTTATGTAAAGGTACAAAGTGCCAATGATGGATATCATTATATTGTATATCTAAAATGCACCAATAAAATTAGTTTAAAAAATAAGGACCCCATCAAAAAATGGGCATCTGAAATTAAGAAACATTTCTCAAATGAAGAATTAGAAACTGCAAATAAATATGTGAAAAAATGTTCAGTATTACTGGCCACTCAAGAGATGTAAATGAAAACAATGCTGAGATTCCACCTCACTCCAGAATGAAAGAATGGCTGTTATCAAGAAATCAACTAATGATAAATGCTGGCAGATTTGTGGGGAAAAAAGGAACCACTGTTGGTGGTAGTGTAGCCTGGAGCAACCAGTGTGCAAATCAGTATGGAGATACCTTAAAAAACTAGGATTAGAGGCTTCATTTGACTGAACTACTGCCCTGCAGGGTATCTTTCTAAAAGAATTAAAAGCCTTGTATCACAGTGCTATATGTACACCCATGTTTATAGCAGAACAGCTTGTAGTAGCTCCATCTTGGAAACAGTCCAAGTGCCCATCAACTGGAGACACATAAAAATAAAATGGAGTACTACTCAGCCCTAAAGAATGAGAAACTAGAGACATTTATAGCAAAATGGGTGCACATTGAGGCTATACTCTTAAGTGAAATAAACAGGACACACATGTGTAAATACTGAATAGTTAAAAAGTTGAATGCAAATCAGTTCTCTAATAAAAGGCCAGTACACACTGTTTGTTAAATATGAACTGTAGTGTCTTGAATATTTTAAGAATGTGGTTGAATACATAGCAGATTTATGACTTGACAATGATAATGTCTCATGAAATTTTTAACTTGAATTCACAGCAATTATTCCCAATTGGCAATTATAAATTTATTTGCATGTGATTTTGCATAATGTCCGTGTCCCCCACTGTGCTGTAAGCTCAGTGAGGTCATGAACCATGCTAATCTTGGCTTCCATGCTATGTCCTTCTCTTGACACATTAGGTATTTCTGAGTTTACCGTATATTATTTGAATAAATAATTTGTGAACAACTGGAAGAGGTTTGTGGAATAAACCTTTTTGTATGGCCTTTTATTAAACCTTTTCCATTTTAATAATATTGTCACTAGGACTGTATATCTTGACTTACTAAACATCACTTTGTCTCTCTTGAAACTCTCATTCATATTTATACTTTCCAGCATTGTGTCTCTCTTAATCTTTTGAAATCTCTAAAATCTAGTCTTTTTTTCTTCAAACTCATTCTGATTTTTACATACGTATTTCCTGTGTCCTGAATGAAAGACCTGCACACATATTATTTTTTTCTGCTTCCTATGTCTATCTGTAATTATATCTTATTAGCAATTATTGTGCTGTTCTGTCTCTTATATCTTCTTCATTTTCACTTATGTTTCTTTCATCTTTATCCTGGAAGCTCTTAATTCTTCACACCTAGCACATCCTGAATTTCTTGACTTTACTTTGTCTTTGGTAGAGATCTCTCCATACTTTTTAAGACATAAAACTTTTACAATCAAACCAATTTCTTGTTACTCCTCTTACTTTTAATAGTAATTATGAGTTCTGCTCAGTAAACTTCTCAGTTCAGCTTACTTCCACAGCAAATCAGAAATAAATTTTTGGGGGTTTTTTGTTGTTGTTGTTTTTTGTGGTTTAAAACAAAGTCTCACTCTATGGCTGATCTTGAACTTACTAGGTAGCCCAGACTCACCTCAACTTCTCAACAGTCCTCCTGCCTCAGCCTCCTGAGTGCTGTAATTACAAGTGCACACCACCACACCAGGCTAAGAAACAAATCTTGTACTTAAGTATCCTTCTTGTTTCTTTTTCCAAATATGTCTTAAAATTTTCTCAACAGTGACTTTTAAGCATTTTCATCCTGTGTTTAAATCTTTTGTTTCATTTTGCTACTTACAGAATGACATTAGGATATAGCCTGGTATTCCAACCTGCCTGTTGTTTCAATCATTAAAAATAGAATCCTGTATTCTACAAGCTATAAGTGCCATGCTTTGATAACATGTATCAAGGCATTACACTGTGCCTCATAAATACAGTTATTGCTTGTTGATTAAAATAAAATAAAAGATAGCCTTGCTAATAATAAGTATTTGAAAATAGTGATCATTATTTTGTTATGTGGAAGGTGTGTGTCAACTTGGGATAACTGCTATACACCCCATTTCCATTTTCAGTTGGTTAAGATGGGGGTTTACAATACATATGTTCATGAATTCTTCATGGACAGACGGCAGTATTTATAGATAGTTGTTCCTTTACCCCTGAGGCAGCCCACGGTCGTTGGGATTGTGAAGTCAATTATCACATCTATCTCCCTTTGTTGTACAAACAGAATCATTTCATATGCTGTGCTGTGACAAAGACTGAAAAGCACCAGGTATCAAACATTCTGATGAGGCCATTTAAGATGATTCAATAGTTAATTAACAGTTTCTTTTGATTTGATTATTAAGGTAAAGCAGAGTGGAATTGGTTTAATGGAAGTTTTCACCTGCTGGAAAATATGTCCATTTTATTCATTTTCCCTTGCCCTCCAAGGCGTACTTTTGGTCACTTGGCCCCATGGGTACTGATGCTGTCATTATACTAGCATTTTTTCATTTTCCTTGCACACAGTTTGCATGATTTCATGCTTAGTGAGAAAATTTTGTGGAAAATGTGCAAGTGGCTTTTATAAGTGAAATAGTGTCAAGAGCTTTTTTATAAATTTTAATAAAAATATATCTTATATTATTGTGATTTTTAGCACTTCTATCTGTGCACATTTATTATTTTGAGGGCAGCAAATCCTTTTCATGTTGAAAGAATCCTCTAGTCTGATTGTACAGTACTGTTTTTAAATATCTCTTTATTTAAATCTACCAATAAATTACTATTTCAACCCCAAATCTATTTTTTTCCTCATTGAGTTTATTGGTACATTTTAGGTATACAGTACAGTTATATTCATTACTGGGATCTTGTACCTCTACATGACAGCCCAACTCTATTTCTAAGGCAGGTTTATGGTATACAAAAAGAGTTGTCAGAATCCATCCTTCTAGTATCATCCTGACAATTACCACCATCAGATAATTTAAACAGATTGTTATCTAAAAACAAAATTCCTTTTACTTTTAGAGCTTTAGTCTTCTTTAACCTGATTGCTACAGTTTTAAAATGTGTGTTGAAATGCATTCATCTTAGAAATATGCACATAGATTTGTTGCAAAAAAGCATACAAAAACTTAGAAATATTTCAGTCCAGTTCCTAGGTTTATATAACTTGATATGTATCAGGCTACAATATACTTTCTACACAGTTTGATTGGTGTTATGTACTGAATTTTATCATCCCAAAGTTTATGTTAAAGCTCTAGCCACCAATGTGACTTCTAGATGCAAAGAAATACTTAAGGTTAAATGAGACCATGAGAAAGTAGCCTTTCTTCAGGAGGATTATTGCCCTGATTATAAGACTCCAGAGCTTGCCTTCTCTCCTTGTGTCATGTGAAGTCACAGAGAATGTTACCATCTGCATACCAGGAAGATAATCCTCATCAGGAAATGAACCCTTTTAGAAATTTTATGTCGAACTTTCCAACCTCCAGAACTGTGAGAAATTATGTATCTGTGTGTAATCTCCCTACTCCCCATTCTGTGGTATTTTATAGCAGCCCAGGATAGCTAGGAGCTGGCAAATTAGAGTGAGGTTAAGTAGGGAGATACACTAACATTGTAAACTGACTATCAGTGATAAGTTCTTATACAGAAATACAAGCAGAAACATACACAATGAATGCAAAAAATTTAAAATAGTGGTGAAAGTTTTTAAAAATGGAAGAAAACATTTCAATAGAACTTAAAGGTATTGTCCAAAGAACAAATGCTCATAATGAAAATCTTGAATCACTGAAGAGATTAAAACATGCTTAGTGTATTCAATTTACACCAAGAAATGTGGCTATTTCATAGCTGTTTAATTCCAAACAGGTACATTTTAGGACTAGGTCAAAGTTTGAAAAACTAGTACACAATGTGGAATGGAATTAACATGAGAAAAAGAAAAAATGGAAACAAAATATTTGTAGTTAGGGAGGGGTGGAGGGGTTGAAGGGAGGGCAGGAGAACAGGGAAAAAATAAGAACCGAGAAGGTTTATGTAAAGGTCCAAATTTCCAATGATGAATGTCATTACATTGTATACCTTAAATGTATAATAAAATTAATTAATTAAAAAAACTTTGTGGAACATTGCTGCATTCATAATGTACATGTGATATATATTATTTATATATCAGTTCATAAACTTAATTCTTTCCATGATTCTGGTAGCAAACTGAATTGGTTGTGAACCAAATCAAGTTCAATGGTTAGGGTTAATATTGAATGTATTGATTTGGTTTGTGACCAATTCGTGTTGCAACCAGAATCATGGATAGAATTAAGTTCATTAATTAATGTGCCACTGTAACCAAAAGATTCCCAAATGTCCTATATTCAATATACTGTCATATTATCAGCTGCATTCAAGTATTTTATATAGGTGATTATGATGTACTTATTTGGTTTCAAGACTGTGACAGTTAATCTTGTCAACTTAATTGGCTTGAAAGATGCCTAGGTGATTAGTAGATCACACTTTCTGGTGTGTGTCTGTGTAAGTCATGGAAGCATAACCTTTTGGGCACTCTGTAAGGTCCCTTTATCATGCTTTTCTGGCTTTCCTCCCTTGACCCTACTTCCTATCTGCCAAAGAGTGAACAGCTTTACTCCTCAAAACTCTTCCCCCTTGGAGCCAGCTGACCATAAACCTCTGAAACCATGAGTCAAATTAAACCTCTCCTTCTTTAAGTTTTAGATATCACATATTTTGTCTTAGCAATGAGAACACTGGGAAATGCAAAAAATGCAAACCAAGAGTAGAGCCTTTCCTGTGAATATACCTACCAATGTGATTCAGAAACTTTTGGAACTGATTTGTAGGAGGAGTTCAAAAACACTTGGAAATATAAGCTAGAGAAGTCTTGTAACAATGAGAACAGGTTGATGAGTGATTCAGGTCAGAGTACAAGAATACTGAGAGGAATGTGAACAGTAAAGGCCTAGCTCATGCAGTTTCAGAAGGTAATGGAGCCTCCATTGGACTAGAGGCCATACATACTACACTCTAGCAAAAAAAAAAAATTGTCTTCATTTTGTTTATGATCTAAAATTTTGTGTAAGGCTGAGTTTAAGGTCTTATAGAATAATCACTGGGTAGAGGGTTTTTCAAGGTACCCCAATATTCAAGTTATGACATAGATATTGCTGGCTGATTTTTCCCAAATTATAGTGAGAATTGTGGGAAAAATAATTTGTTTTAAGAACTCGAATTTTGGTCCCCAAAGAAGCATTTGTAAAATTGGGGCCAAATGAGCTGTAGTTACTGAAACAATTAGCATTCAAAATTAACTAAGTACTCTGAGTTGGAAAAGAAAGATGACTTGAGGATATGTCAGGAATCAGAAAGACCCCATCTATTATAGGCTCAAGAATGCAAAGGTATAAATCTTTCATTTGAGAAGAGGTCTCCTGGGCCCCATACTCTCAGGCCATTTAGAGAACTAGTTCCTTGCTTTGCCATCAGATACACAAAGGCTACTACAATCATGGTCCATGAGGGCCTGGCTAATGCTCATGCTGGTGGCAGACCTTGGCATAATTCACATGGTGCAGGTTTTTTAACCGTGAAGAGTGCAGGTATTAATGGGATTACAGAGGCTTCAGCCCAGATTTCAAAGGAAAGCCTAAGAGGCCAGTACTCCAACAAGCGGCCTCTAAGAGGGCAGTACCTGAAACTGTGAGAGCAAGCTGCAGTGGAGATTCCAGACAGTTTGAGAGCATAGAAATGTGAAATGTCTGCTGAGAAAAAGCTACAGAAAACAAGTGGAGGCAGCCTAAGAGAGAGGATATGTGGACTACAAACAGCAAAATTATACAGTAGGTCCTCCCAAGCCCTTTGGGGCTTACCTCTCAATAGCATTTTCCCCAGATGCAAGAAATAGAGCTATGGAACATAACATTTTCTCTGATGGATTTTTGTCTTGCTTTAGTCCAATTTGATTCTGTTCCCCATTTCCTCCCTTTTGAAATGGGCATGTTTATCCTATGCTATTGCATCTTGGAATTATGTAACGTGAAGTTTGAATTTTATAGGGGTTATTGCTCAGAGTTTGACTTGAGTCTCAGAAGGAATTTTGGATTTGTACCAGTCAGCAACAATGAAAACATTAAGGCTTTGGGAAAGGAATTAATATGTTTTTCATTATAGGCAAAATAGTTACATGATGTTAGAAGGAATTATGACCTTGTTTATTTTCTCTAGTTGGAGATTAAGTATTGTTTAAGACTTTCTTGGGTGGTTTGTCAAGTTGACAAGTTATAGAATGTTGTGGTTAATTTTTTCAACTTGACTGGCACAAGATGCTTAGGAAATTAGTAAACCACACTTCTATGTCTGGGAAGGTCATAGGCACATTACCTTAGGGACTATATCTGGTCCCTAATTGCTTCCTTTCTAGAACTCTTCTCCTGTACTCTACTTCCCAGCCAACATTCAGGTAGCAGCTTTGTCATTACCATACCCTTCTGACAAAAAGTTTTTGCCTTGGTGCCATCTGAAACCATGAACCAAATTAAGTCTCTCCTCTTTTAAATTCTGGATGCCTTGGAGCCATCTGAAACCATGAACCAAATTAAGTCTCTCCTCTTTTAAATTCTGGGTATTAGGCATTTTGTCACAGCACTGTGAAATCTGACCAATACAATGATTATAAAGTTAAATTTTGTCCCTGGCAACTAAGAAATAGAAGTTTAATAAGAAATGTTGGTTGGATTATTATCACCTAACCACTAGACTGTCTTTCTGTTGCACTTGTTGTAGAGAGGGGAGAATGAATAAAGAAGTTGGAGACAAAATAATTTGATATGGCTGTGTTATTTGACAGATGGCAGCATGGTATAGCACCACCGCAGAACACATCGTTTTAACAGTAATCTAAATATAAATACCAAACATGTTATGTTCCCAGTTGAAATTGGCTAGGTTATTCAAAGGATAAGGGGTCGAGGGATATTTATTTCACTTCTGTGCACATTTTTTTCCTTAGTAAATGGCCGTGTCAGTTAATTCAGCTGTTTTAACGTGATCTTTGTTAAAGCCACCTCTTGGAGCTAGATGTGGTCTTGAACTTAAGTCACTGAAGTGAAGAGGAAAAAGGGTGGGTGAAGGTGGTGAGGGCTTTTTGCTAGATTTTCATATCTGGAAGATAATCTTAGACTATATAGGCCTGTGGGTGTAGTTTTTGGTAACATACTTGGACATATTGTGTATATAGTTCATACTCTATTGCACAGCATCTAAACTTTATAGGTGTCAGGGGTGACAGTGTACCATAAAAACTAGAGGTAGTGAGTTAGACATCATTTAAGTGTCTTTTTGTTGCAATTGATAGAAAAGATGCATCTTGGAATTGTTACAGCACATCTCTGCAGTGCATATCAGGACTTGTCACTAGGCTGGCAGCAGGGGACAGAAATAAGCACACGGGGAAAAGTGAGCAAAGTGTTCAGATTTTCTTTTTTTTTTTTTTGGTACCAGGGATCAAACTCAGGTCCTTGAGCTTGCGAGGCAGGGGGTGGAAACACTGAACTAAATCCCCCAGCCCAGATTTACATTTTGATGAGAGGACTTAGTGTCTTCTAGCTATCCTGTAGAAATGCATTAAGAATTTAGTAGCAGGGCCCAGGATTTAGCTTAGCGGTTTGGTGGTCTGCCTTGCAAGCGCAAGGACCAGAGTTCAATCCCCAGTACCAAAAAAAAAAAAAAAAAAAAAAAAAAAAAAGAAATAGTAATCATCTGATAACTCTAATACATGGCTTGGTGTACTCTGTTGCTTTATGTCTGATTTTAAATTGAACATTAAGGAAATGCAGTATTGCAATTGCCAATACTTCTATCTAGAGGCCTGTTGCCATTTTTATCTTCAGTGAAATTGTTGTTCCCAAGAAAGGCAGGATTACAATGTTTTTCTAACAGATTGTGTTGGTGAAGTATGTTCTTAGTTACCAAAAATACTCTGTAGCTTTGGAATTTTGAATTGATGAATATTCACGATGCATAGAAAAGCATGATACACACTGTACAAACTCAATCACAAAATGGCGTGTCATATATGTATACACAGGACCTAGAGGAACACATCCAGCTAAGCTGCATATGATTGTGAATAACTTTGTTCTTTGTTTCTTGTGTTTCTGTTTCCTGTAATACATATATTAACTTAAAAATTATTTTTAAAACTGAAAAAAATATTATCTTGTTGAGTTGGACTAGGTATTTATACTTAGATAAAATTTGTACTTAAGAGAAATACATATAAATTGCCAATTTAATCATAATTAAATAATAAAATAAGTGATTGCTTTTAGGTAAATGGTATTCAAGAATTTCAAGGTGCTTATTCTTACTTCAATTTTTTATCAATGTCTTTCAGTGTCTTCATATAGTGAGGCTATTTTTGATGAAAATAGCTTGATCCCTATTCCTTATAAATAATTTAGAAAGGCAATAAGAAAAATATAAATGGAAAATTAAAAAAAAATCACTTCAAATCACACCACCTAGAAATGATAATCATCAAAATGTGGTGAATGTAACTTTTTAATACATCTTTCTATGCTGGAAAGAAAGCTAAAGTTATTTTATATAAATAATACAACACAATGCTATTTTTTAATGTAAATACTTTACCAATATAACAATTTGTTACAATTATAAGATGTCCAAGATCTTCTTGAAAAGAGGCATGTTTTGTATTTTTTGAGTATGCACATCCTACCTGAAAGCCACTAAAACACACATACATTTTAGATAAAATCAAACAACATTATTTAGGCATGTAAAATAGCAGCAACTCAGTAATTATTATGAGTATATGCTGCTGTTGTTTATACTGAAAACATTTGGGCAGTTACACCATATACACACATATTTCAATTAAAATATAATAAAATGTACTCCTTATTAGTTATAACGTGATACTATGTACTCTTGCCAAACATTGCTAAGTAAGAATCATTAATGGCATAAGTATTTGTTTATTATACACTACCAAGTAAAAAAACAGGTTACAAACATATATATCCTAATATTTTCTATGCATACATACATACATAAATATACTAGAAGGGTATAAACTAAAGCATTAATTATAATTTTCTTTCATTTAAAATTATTTTACAAATGTTTTCAATATTATTTTCAAATTGACAAAAGTTTTGTTTGTGTGTTTGGCAATGTATAGGATAGGATTACACCATAGGCATTAATTCTATTTGAAATATGTCATTTTATAGACCAATTTTCTGACAGGAAAATTTTAATCACTGTAGCTGGACCTTTGGTGGCCTTATATGCTTAAGATGATGATACAAAATAAATAAAAAATTATCCACCACCCTTTAATTTTATAAAGCATAAAAAATAGGGCTAAAGTGTTAGCGTACCTAGCTACTTTTAAATATGCTATATGGAGGAACAAAAAGGTCATCTGCAATTCCTTTATCCTGAGATAAGCATCATCCTTACTTTAGTGATTTTAGTCACTTCCACATCTCTTTATACATTCATACATATGTACATAGATGAATCATTGTTCATAGATAGGATCATGCCACACACCCAATTTTTATCAATTTTTATCTTTTCTCCTCATTCCTACCACCAACTTTTACATCAGCACCCAAAGGAACACATTTGTCATGTCTAAAATTTTGGATCTATTCTCCATTCATATCCTGACTCATATGCCCCATTCATATACTGATTGAATTGTGTTGAAACATTTATTCATGCACCAATAGTACCATGAAGAATTGACTATTGTTAGTTTGCTGTATAACTAACAAACAATTTCTCTTTTACTCTTTTTTCACAGTTCTGTTAGTGTATATTGATTACAAAGATTAGTAGGTTTCACTTTGCCAGATTTATACATGCACCTTACATACTTTGATCAGTTTCATCCTCTTCACCTACTTGTCTCAACCTCCCCCAAGTTTCTTATTTTTGGGGGTGGCTCAATGAATAAAATATATTTTGGTCATATCCATTTCCCCTCTTACCTGCCCTTACTCCCTCCTCTTCCATAGTCTATTTTTCTTGGCTTCTAATAGCCTACTACTTTTTTTGTCATCTTTTTTAGAATACACAAATTAGGGAAAATGTTTAACTTATTGCACGCAGCCTGGTGTCCAGATCTATCCATATTCTCACAAGTGACAAATTTTTTGTTCTTTATAGATGAATAATATCTCTATCTTTCTAGCTATCTATCACATATTCTTTATTCATTCATCTGTTGATGGGCACCTAGGTTCATTTGATATCTTGGTTAGTGCAAACTGTGTCATAATAATCATGGGTGTGCTGCTATCACTGTAGTTTGCTGAGTTTAATTCCTTTGGGTATATGCCAAGAACTAGTGTAGCTGGATCAAATGGTAGCTCTATTTTAAGTTTGTTGAAGAGTCTCCACACTAATTCTTTTAGTGTTATACTAATTTGCATTCCCATCAGCAGTGTAGAAGAGTTCCTTTCCCCCTTCATCCTGCAAGTGTTCATTGCTTTTTGTATTCTTGACGATTTCCATGCTGACTAGGTTGAAGCAGAATCTCAATGTAGTTTAGTATTTTCCTAATGATTAAAGATGTTGAAAAAAATTTCTTGTACTTACTGGACATTTGTACTTCTTTTGAAAAGTGTTTCTTTATTCATTTGGTAATGAGTAAAGACTGAAGGTGCTGAAAATTTTTCTTATAGTTATTGGTCATTTGTGCTTCTTTTGAAAAATTTTTGTCTCACCTATTTGACCATTTATTGATTGGACTATTTGATTTTTTTGGGTGTTGCATTTTTATATATTGTTTGGCTTGTGTCTAGATGCCCCTCCCAAAAAAAACCTCATGGAGTCATAGTTTGGACTTTTTCAGAGGTGGCTAGATGTAGAATGTGTGACACTGGGACTGATTTGTTGTGAAAAGCTACAATCAAGGGTACTTGGATTAAAGGTGTGAATGCTACTTGCTCTAAGTATCCTGGATATGGTATAAGGGATAGAAAGAGGTGTGGACTGCCTGTCATGTACTATATCTCCTTTGCAATGCCTGTCTACCATGCCACCCTGCCTTGGAGCCAGCTGATTATGGACTAAAACCTCTACGAACTGTCAACTAAATTGACCTTTCCTCCTTTAAATTCAGATGTCAGGTATTTTGTCTCAGCAATGAGAAAAGTAGCTAAGACATATATATTCTAGATAGTGATCATCTTTTGGATGAGTAGCTGGCAAAGATTTTTTACCATTCTGGAGCCTGTAGAACCATCTATTGCTTCTTTTTTTATTAAGTTTATTGGTACAATTTAGGTATACAATACAGTTGCATTAATCATTGGGATCTTGTACCTTGTATCTTGGTTCTTATTTTTTCCCCATTTCCCTGTCCTCTCTTCACCCCCTCCACCCTACCTATTTACAAAGACTTTGTTTCCATGTTTTTTCTTTTCTCATATTTTTTCCTTTCCTTTCTTACCTTTCCCCTATCCTTCCCATTTCCCATACTCCTTTAGACCTTTTCTTCCTATTACACAATATTGATTATACATTTGGATCCTTATTTACACTTTTAGATTTTAACACCAGAGAAACTGTGCAGTATTTACACATGTGTGTCCTACTAATTTCACTTAAAAGTATGGCTTCAATGTGAATTCACTTAGCTATAAATGCCTCTAATTTCACATTCTTTATGGCTGAGTAGTACTCCATTTTATTTTTAAAAATCACTTCTTTATCCAGTCTCCAGTTGATGTGCAATTGGGTTGTTTCCAAGTTTTAGCTATTACAAACTATGTCACTATAAACATGGGGGCACATATTTCACTGTAGTATGATTCTTTTAATTCATTTGGGAAGATACCCAGCAGAGGAATAGCTAGGTCAAATGGGACTTTTAATACTAGTTGTTTGAGGTATCTCCATATTGATTTCCACAGTGGTTGCACCAGTCTGCACTCCAACCAACAATGAACAAGGGTTCCTTTCTTCCCACAACTCCACCAGCATTTGTTATTGGTTGATTTTTTATAGCAACCATTCTTTCTGGGGGGAGTTGGACTCTCAGCATTTTCATCTGCTGAATTCTACAAGACATTTAGAGAAGAGCTATTGCCACTACTGTTTAAACTTTTCAATGAAATTGAAAGGGAAGCAATACTTCCAAATTCATTCCTGGAAGCAAGTGTTACTTTCATTCCCAAACCAGTCAAAGACCCTAACGAAAAAGAGAACTACGGGTTAATCTCCCTAATGAACTCATATACAAAATTCCTCAATAAGATATTGGCAAACACAATACAGAGGGTCATCAAGAAGATCACACAACCTGACCAAATCAGATTTATCCCAGGGATACAACATAAATAAATCAATAAATGTAATACACTATATTAACAGAGTCAAGGACAAAAACCATGTGATCATCTCAATAGATGCAGAAAAAGCATTTGACAAAATTCAACACTCATTCATAATGAAAACCGTGCAGAAAATTTGAATAGATGGTCTTAGTCTTAACTTGATAAAGGATATCTATGAAAAACCAACAGCCAACATCTTACTAAATGGTCAAAAACCGAAAACTTTCACTCTAAAATCAGGAACAAGACAAGGATGTCCCTGATCACCACTCCTGTTCAATATAGTTCTGGAGAAATTACCCACAACAATTAGACAAAAGAAAGAAATAAAAGCAATAAATATAGAAAAGGAAAAAATGAAACTGTCATTATTTGCTGACAATATGATACTCTACATTAAAGACTCCCAAAACCCCACCAAAAGACACCTATTGCTTCATGATATCATTTTCTGCTACTGGAGTCCAATTTAGAAAGTATTTTCCAGTGCCAATGATTTCAAGGATCTCCCCTATGTTTTATCCTTTTATTTTTCAATTTTAGTTTTGTATTATTATATGCTTACAGTACATAATGATTACATTCTTTTTGGGGTGTTGGTATATGTACACAACCCATCTTAATTACTTTTCATGTTCTTCTCCTCTCCTCCCTGTCCCTTTCTTCTATCTTTTGTTTGTCTTTCCTTTGCAAGAGATTTATCTCTCTGTTTCCTATTATGAACTGTACTGATACATGATTATGCATATATCACTGTAGTATATCTTTATTCTTTTGAGAAGATACCTAGAAAAAAAAGAACAGTTGGGTCTGATGTATTTTCTATTTCTGTTTTGTTTTTTTTTTAGTTTCTTCATATGTAAAACAGGCAATTAATGGTACTGACTTTATAAGATGGGGAAATAAGAAAAGAGGGGTAAAAGAGTCAGTATTTATAGAAGATTTTGAACAGTGACAGGCAGATAGAATTATGTGAATTTTAAAAATCTGGAAACCTCCTAAGTTTCTGTGAAAAATTGAATAATGACCAAATTTTAAGTATGCACTCTGAAGATAATATGGATCTTTATGTAACTTTTATTTATTTATAGGTCAGTCTCAACATTAAATTGTGAGTATTTTAAAGTTAGATGCTTTCTTTTATTTTTTATATCCATAGTTCTTGGAACACAATGGATATTTAGTTTTTAAATTTAATTGATGAATATAGTAATTTTGAATGGCCTATCATATATTTTATAATGTAATTAAAAATATTGGCATTCTTGCTTTATCATTAAAAAGTACTTCAGTTATGCCAAATATGTTTCTATGGGTGACTATTGTGGATATTAAGATATATGCACAGAGTAAAAGGAGAATGACATTTTAATACTGACAGTTAGAAGTATCTATCACTCAAGGTGTGATGGATCCAGATGGCATAGTTAAGTTAATACAATTCAAATAGAATTCATTCAAAAGAACTATTCACTAGGAAAAGAGAAGGGATACAGGGCTCTCAGTGACTAAACAGTTAAACACTCCAAGGTCTAAATGTAAAATCAGAAGAGGGATGAATTTCCAGGACCAAGTAGGAGAGTCAGGTGGAAATGTGTTTTGGGAGAGAAACAGTAACTTTTTGTGAATTCTTTATATATTCTAGATATTAGTTCTCTCTGAACAATAGTTGATAATTTTTTCCCATTCTGTAGGTTGTCTCATCACTTTCACAAAGATATTGACCCAGTTAAATAAATTATAATATTAAAGATAATTTAACAATGTTCTAAATTGATATAAAGTATTTTATTATGTAGTCTAGAAATAATAGTACATTTCTCATCAAATCTATAAAATTAAAGATAAATGTAAGTACTGAAACTATTAGTGTTAAAAATCATGCATGTATTAAGATGAATGGTAAAAAATACATGGAGACAATTTATTATTATTATTATTATTATTTATTATTATTTTTTTTTGCTACCGGGGATTGAACTTGGGTCCTTGCGCTTGCAAGGCAGGCCACCGAACTGCTGAGCTAAATCCCCGGCCCTCAGTTTATTATTTTTGAAGATACTACTATACATCATTTAGAAGTTATGTTTCCATAGGAGTTTTATATTAGTCTGCTTGGCCTGCCATAAAAAAATGCTTTGGACTAGGTGGCTTAAAAAACAGGAACTTATTTTCTCATAGTTCTGAAAATTACGATTGTTGGATTCTGGTAAGGGCTTTTTGCTGTCTTGACCTTGGCTAATTTACTGTCTTTATATTGGGATGAGGATGGAGGGAAGAGAATGAACTAGCCTCTAGTGCCTTTCCTATAAATGAACCAATCCCATCCTTAGGACTCCATTTAAACCTAATTACCTCTCAAAAGCCCTATGTCCAAACACCATCCTATTAAGTTTGAGAGCATGAATTTTGAGAAGACACAATTCAGTCCATAATAGATCTTACAAAAAAACACAGATTATGATAAATCTGAATTCTTGTTGTTAGTTCAATTTAGTTAATAAATTGCTTCAGCTCCCTAAGTCTGATTAATCCCTAACAGTAATCTACCAGTGTATGTTTTAATATGACATCATATATGCACATTGGAGAATCACTGTTTGACCCACAAAGATTACTGTATAAAACTCCCATCAGATAGAGGAGAATATTCTAGTCATCAGAATGAAAGTTATACTGCACTTTCATTGGCTTATGAAAAGCCTTAATGGAATTCAGCATAGTATATTAAACAGATGAATATATTTGTCCCTTTAATGCCATTCATTTTATGTAAATTTTATTGTCTTGCTCTCCTCAAACTCCAAATGCACTGTTTTTTTTTTCTGATGTGCTAGACAATGTCATAAATTCTGCCACTAATATACTGAGTTGTGACAGTGTCTTCCTCCATATCACCTCTCCATTCTTTTCAAAGATGAGTCTAATGCAAATAATACACTTTATGAATATGAGGGGTTGCTTGCATTTGGATGATGATATACATTAAAGGATAATTACTTGGTGCATATTATGCAAATATCAGCAAATAAAAATACAGAATATCTTGCTGCTCTGAGACAACACTCTGAATTCTTCCTTGTAGATTTGAATTTTTCCTTCAATGTGTAATTATTATCATTTTGAATTTGTTCTTTTTTACATTTGGCTGCGTATACTGTGTCTGAGTCTGTTTAATGCCTACTTTGAAAAGTGTTTTTCTGGAGGCCTTTACAATTGTTTGAATGATGATGGATTTGTAATTTATTATGTTTTTTTGTTTGTGGGAATAAGTGAATAGAATACAGTCTTCTCTGTCAGGGCTAAGAATGTTTTTGTGATTTGAATAATTTTTGTGGTAATTTTCAACTGTTTCAGTCATAAGTAAACAGATAGCTGCATGTTAGAGAACTAAGTGAAGACAGAACTAACTAGAGGTGGACAAAAGTGGTGATTGTGGAGAAAGAGAAAACCACTTAAACCGTATGGGCAATTCTGTGAAATATTTCACTACATTAGTATGCAGATTGCCTCCGAAGCTCTCCTAAGTAATGTTTTTATAGAAAAACAGCCATTTGCTCTAAGTAAATGGTGGTTCATGAAACACTTTTGTAGATGATTTGTGGAGCATGCAGGGTGATGCTGCTTCTACTAAGCACATAGTATTTTAGCTATGTATTCTGGAAAATGTATAGATAAAAAATGCACAGTAAGCAAAATATGGCAACAAACATTTGTTTTAATTATATGGTGCTGAAATATGTTCTTTTAATATTTTTCACGAATGATAGATCAGAGGTAACAAGGAAATAAAATTAAGCATTAAATATCATGTAATTGTGAGCCTTCAGTTTGCCTGTACTTCTAAAGCAAGAGCACATTTATATTGAATTTTGATCCTTGATCTCATTTTATTTCTTTTGTGATTTTTAGTTTTTCTCTTGAAACATGTTCTAAATTGAGTTTACCTTCATTCTGCAGTGTCAGGAAAATTGATAATGTTTATTTCTCAGCATCATGCAATATATGGTCTTACTAACTCTGTATTAATATTACCAAAGAAGGTAACAAACGGGGCTTTTAGTGTTCACCATTTGTTGAATAAATCAGACATAAACATGGTTTGCATGGCTTTTCCACGAACTCTGCCGTTTTATTTGTCTTCCATCCTGAAGGTTTATTACTTTACATGGCTCAAAATGATTCAGGTTCTGAACTGTTTAATCTGGATGTTTAGATTATTGATGTCTCAGCCAGAATGTGTGGGAAAGTCAGATGCTAAAACTCTTTGCATGTGTACAGTAGGTACAGTGTGTGCATTTAAACGGTTCATTCCTTGCCTCATGAGCTTTGATTTACTCACTTGTTCTGCATATGTATTGTTTCTAAATGATTACCTACAATATTGGCTCTTTTCTGTGGACTGTTTTGTCTACCCAAGCTTCAAACTTATTATACACTATGCAGTAGTTCTGCTTCCAGATTTTCCAGGAGAAAGCCAAAGCAGTGAAAAATTTTTTTTAAATCTACTAATCAATCCAAGCTAATGATTAGACAACAAAAATTTCATTGTTTTAAAAAATTTGTAATTTATTTTTAATACTACCAATTTTAGAACTACTGATTTTAAAATTTAGCACTACTAATGTAAAATTTATATTGTTTAAATTAGTGCATCGTTCTTTCAATATTGTGGATTAAATGTCTTTTTTCCTTACCGTAATAGATTTGGAGTAGTTTTTTAGGGAAGAGAAAAGAGGAATAATACAAAAATAAGCATGAAGCTGAACCTCAAAGAAAGCGAGAAAATTCACAATTATTAAGAACTATTTTATGCCAGATGATGTGTTAGAAACTTTGATATACACCTGGTATTTAAAATCTGGTTAAAGATGCATTAATACCAGATAATTGATATATGCCAATGTACATATTGGACAACTTTAAAATTGTGGCCTACAATATTTCTCTGCACTACACTATTATGATTATAAAATTTTAAGCTAAAGTGATTTTTACAGACAAAAAATACAGAAGCTGCAAGGAAGAGTAACCAGTATAGGACTGTTATGGACAGATAACACTGAGATCACTGAAACTGAAAGAATAGCAGTGTCTTTATTGCCATTTGTTTTATATAAAATTCAAGGCATTTATAAACATTTTACATTTGTACTCATAAAAACCCTTTGTAATAAATAGTTAACAATTTATCTTTTAAAGCACAGTAAGTTAAAGTTTAAAAATAAAGTAAATATACCCTAAGTGACCTTGGATGCACCCCAATCCTCTGCTCCCACCACCCCAAAATAATTTATCTCACGTGCCAACAAGATCATGCTTTCTCTGTTTATGGCTTTCAACCATACTTTAGATAAGATCTAAACTCTTCACCATGACCTATGGTACCCATGGGAGTTGACCTTTGTATACTCTGTGATCTTACTTATTATCCCTTTCCCCTCCCTAATGATATCCTAGTTAAATGAGAAGTTAATGCATACAGTTGCTTTTCTTGTTATCTATGGTGATAAATCTTTTTAAAAATTCTAACCTGTTAATGTGATTTTTGTAAAACATACAATTAGCTAATAGGAAAATGAAACAAATATATAAATACTATTTCATTTTATTTTTTTCTTAGCATCATTATATTCCCTTCTTTCTTTATTGATACATTTTAGGTATACAGTACAGTTACATTCATCATTGGGATCTTGTACCTTTACATGATGCATCTTGGTTCTTATTTTTTCCAAATTCCCCTGGCCTCCCTTCACCCCCTCCACCCTTCTCTATTTAGAAAGACTTTGTTTCCATTTTTTTCTTTTCTCTTATTTTTTCCCCTTTGTACCTTTTTCAGCTTTTAAAATGTAGTTTGAACAGAAAAAAATTACTCTGCTAATTTTTTATAAAACCATCTAAATCAATTTTTATTCTTTATAGTGAAATGTTAACTAATACCCTTTGAATAACACTAATATGCCAAGATTTAAGGCAATGCTTAGAAGTAACACTGAATGTTACAGGATTCCCCAGCATTGGAGGATTTGCTTTCTTTTGAGAGGGAGACTGGGCAAGGTTGGTTTGCTACCTAGAGCCAGATTCTGAAGGCAGAAGTAGGAGGTTGTGCATCTCCCTCACAATCTTCTTGCTGTCTGAATTGCAGCAGAAGTGTTCAGCTCTGGTTCTTTCTTTCCTAACTCTGTGGTTAAGCAGACATTTTCAAATAGATATATTAAACAGGAAATACATATACTTTTGAGAAAGGGAGACATTTTTCACAGGCATTTTATAAGTATTACATAGCTTCTCTATTATTGCCATCTGTATAATTTATCATCAGGGAAAGGTACATGTACATCTCACAGAGAATTACTAAAACTGAAAGGAACTTAGTTCAACCCTTTTTAAGTGTGACCTTGATGACCTCCTTATACCAATGTCATCAGATTGGTAATATGGGAATAATAAATAATAATATAATAGGTTATTCAAAAGATTAAGATCAAGATTAAACATGGATACTCAACTCACTGAAAAAAAGGGAATCCAAACAGAGACTATTTCTGATTAATCAAAATTTCTTTATAGATTTGAAAAGTAGATTTTCCAAGTCTTAGACCAATCTCATATTGAAAACATTTCATCAGGAACACTCATGTCTTTCTTCAAAATGAGCAAAACTGCATCATTTTTTAGATGGAACAAGAACCCTAAAATCACTTGGTGGTGAGAAATTAGGAGATTTATCAAGTGTAATACACCAGTGATACCACAGGGAGCCATCTGCACAACTAAAACACTATGAGCATCCAACTCCTTATGTAGACCTGTGCACCAGCTATTTTAAGATGGAAAAAGGCAGGTTAGGATTTTATTTGAAGATGTGAACATCTCTCTTAAATTTTCTCTTAGAAATTGAGCTATTTTTATTGACCCAGGCATCGTATGAATAGTACAAGAGTATTATGAGTACATATTTATAATGGCACTAATTTAAAGATTGTGAGAGAAATATGGTTATATCAAAGAATATACAATGTGATTGGAAAAACATTAAATTAAAAAATGATACTGTGTGAGATTTTAGTAGCAATTCAAAGATAACTCTAGTTGATATAAAACAGTATGTGATTAATTGCCATTAAATGATATCACTGTTTAGAAATGTAAACATTGTCTCAGCCATGGAGACAGGGGCAGCTGTAATATTCTAGTTATTAAACAGCATGTGAATTTTGTTTTATGCAGTAAGTATAGACATATATATATATATTTCTATATATGTGTATATATATATATTTCTATATAT
>NW_022900915.1:31416332-31439737 GCF_012274545.1 Fukomys damarensis | reverse complement strand
ATATATATTCCATTTTTCCCTATGCCCCATACTAAAAGAGAACCACAAATGTGTTTTTGTTAAATATTTTCAGTAGAGATTTGTGACCTCAAATATTTAGTAAAGCCAGAAAAGAATGTAATATATAAAATTACCTGCTTTTGGGTAACATTTTCATGGATGTATATATCTTAATATATGTTTTAAGAGCCTGGGCCACAATCCACCGTGGGAAGGAGAGCCATGCCTTCTCCCACCCCAGTCGCCATCACTCAAGGGCCGGGAAGGTAGCTGCGAGCACCCCCATTACCCGCCCCCCACTGCATGTGCACTCTCAGACCTTCTGACTGTGCCAGTCTTTGGTCCCACTCTGCAGAGGCAGAGGGGGTCATCAATGGTATTTTTCTGAGTTCCCAACTTTGAACATCTTTAAAGAAAGGGTGTGGGAAACCTGTAATAGAACCTTGTGGAGCTCAACTGTTCAGAAGGTTGGGGAAGTCAATCTGGGCCTTGCAGCCCGAGGTCAGTCAGTGTCATAGGGTTCAGCTGTCAGCTAACTGTGACCAGGGATCTTGCATCCTAGCTCTGTCTGAGCCATTAAATGGTAAATACACTATATTGAAATTTTGTTCACTGCAGACATGTTCTGGACTGCTTCTTGATTTCAATTTAATTCAAATGATTTAAGGGTGATAGACTACTGACTACCACAGGTGGTCAGTGTCCAAGGTGTGCTTGATCTTAATGTATTGCTGATTGTATCAGTTGGGATAAAGCATTGCGGTTGTTTTGACGAGCTGTTTTCTCTGATGTTATGAAGGTGAGAATGTCTGTGGGTCGTTAGAGACACAGAAGCTAGGGTGCAACTATATCAGGAAGATTTGGGTGATTAAACCAAGGACAGTCCGACAACAAAAATTAAAATGAGAAAACACTTAAGCAAGACACAAGGACAGACTTCCAGTTCACCAATGGCAAACAGTAGGGCAAATGAGGATGAAAAGGCCGATAGTGAACCACCAGGACACCCTGAACTCAAAGCACAGGAAGTAACAAAACAGATCAATCAGGCTCTAGAAAAATTCAAAACAGAAATAATTTCCTAGATAACCATAGAGATAGTGAGCAAAATGGAACTTGTGATTCGAGACTCTAGAGCAGAAACTGACAAAAAAAATAGATGAGCTCAAGACCATGATAGAAACCATGAAGGCCCAGCATAAGAAAGAAGTGGAAAAAATAAACACCCAACATAGGAAAGAAATGGAATCCATAAAACAGATTCAAACAGATATCCAGGAGATTAAACCCTCCATAGAAAGTGTATGCAACAGAATAAAAGAATGGGAAGATAGACTCTCAGATATAGAAGATAAGATTGCAGTCAGTGACCATGAAAAGAGAGGTCTCTTAAAAACAGTAAGAGATCATGAGAAATCGATCCAACAACTCCTAGATGATGCAAAGAAGAATAACATAAGACTGATAGGAATACATGAAGTAGCAGGAGAAAAAACAAATGACTTTAAAAAGCTGTTCACAGAAATAATGACAGAAAACTTCCCAAACAGAGGGGAAGAATTTCACATTCAGATAAGTGAGGCATATAGGACCCCAACTAGCTGCAGTCAAAAAAAAAATCTACACCTAGACATATAATAATCAAGATCCCAGAAACCCAACAGAAGAACAAAATACTACAAGCAGTAAGAGAAAAGAAACAAATCACATACAAAGGAAAGCCCATCAGAATCACAGCAGACTTTTCAACACAAACCCTTGGGGCAAGGAGAGCCTGGAATGAGATATTTCAAGTACTAAAAGAGAACAACCTCCAACCTAGACTGATGTATCCAGCAAAACTCTCTTTCAAAATGGATGGGGAAATAAGACACTTCCACGACAAAGAACACCTGAGAAACTACATGAATACCAAACCAGCACTACAAGCAATTCTAAACAAGATCCTAGAAAAAGACAATGAAGGCAACAACACCATGAGGCCCAACAGAGCAAATCAAATAGGCAAGGCAAGAAATTAAAAGGAGAAGGTGAAAAAGTAAAAAGAGTCAACAAAAGGCCAATAACATGTCAATAATAAATCAGTATGTACCAGTTATAACCAGCAATATCAATGGCCTCAACTCACCAATCAAGAGAAATAGACTGGCAAAATGGAATAAGAAGCAAAATCCAACAATATGTTGTATACAAGAAACACACCTAGTGCAAAAAGAAGCCCATAGACTGAAAGTGAAAAGATAGAAAACAATTCTCCATGTGACAGGAGCCCAGAAAAAAACAGGGGTAGCAATCTTATTTGCAGACAAAGTAAATTTCAAACCAAAACTGATTCTAATATTATCGATGTAGGATGGTACTGAATCATACCTCTATGAGTTTAAAATATCTTGTACCTGCTTTATGATACATAGTAGGGACCGTGCTTTATCAGAGCTACATTTAATGATATTACTCTAGAATGATATTACTCTAGAATGTTCTCTTTCCAGATGATGATTAAGATGCTAATAAAAAAAAAAATGGTGCCAGGTACAACAGCGGCAGAACTTTGCTATTTTCTATGCATTGTGCAGAAATGGACAACCATATTGGTCTAGAACTGTTAATTTTTTTATTTTTATTTTTATTTTTTTTCCATGTATACAGGGGTAACACATCATACTAAATATGTAAGGTCATATCTATGTGGGTTTGATTACAGAAACTAATAAAATATTCTCTAAATAATGAAAAAAAGAATAAGATAAGACTATAAGAGAAAGAAGCAATTTAAATATGTTCAGGGACCATTTTCATCTCCAGAATTAAGGATTATTTTAATGTTACATCATTGCCTTTTCTCTTTTACTTTCCTTTTTAGTTCTATTTTAGGATTCCCTATTTTTAATGTTCATACAGAGATTTCTTTAACTGAAATACCGAATAGTTTCTTTGGTGCAAAAAACTATAATAGTACACAGGATCCTAATGAGATAATTAATAATGTGAAATAGGAAGTAAAGGGCTAAAAGTGTAGGGAAAGTGAGAGAGGAAAAAAATATGAGAAACTGAAAAATTGGAAATAAAGTGTTTGTAAATGGGGAAGGGAGGAGGTGGTGAAGGGAGGGCAGGGACAAGGGGAAAAATTGAGAATCAAGACCTATTATGTAAAGGTACAGAATCCCAATGATGGATGTAACTGTATTGTATACCTAGATTGTACTAATAAATTCAATAAAAAGAAAAAAAAGAAATATAGAATATAGAGAAGTAATTTACCTAAAAATGGCTGTCATATCTGTACATGGTTATCACAATTCATTTTTTATTTAAAACAAATAGGATTTTATGCAGTACCTTTCTATATATTAATTTTGGGGAAAGTTGACAGCTTTAGACTCCTCAGTATAGTTTTCAGTATATTAAGATCTTCATTTATATGCTAGCAAACTTTTGTATTTAAAAAAGAAGGCTATATTTAGTTAAGGGAATTCCTAGTTATTTTATGCATTTTTGTTGTAAATGTTTTATGTGTATGTTTAAATTGATTTATAGTAAAAAAATATATGTTTTAAAAGTTAGAATTAGAAAAAGAAAAATAGAAATAAAGCCTAATACTTGAAGAATTAATACCACTTGAGACATCACACATTTTTCATATGTAGGTAATATAAAATGCTTCCCAATTTGTTTGTATTTAAAATTATTCTGTGGTGATATTTGGATATTTTATTATTAGGAATATCACAGGTTAATGTTAATTGTCATAGTCTATACAGTTCATACTGTATTCATGTTTCTGTGAACTCTATGTAAAAACAAGTTAAAGGACTCTCATGTATTCATGAGTGTAATCCTAATGCATTAAAACCATGGTGGCTTTCTAAACCCAGAAGCTGTAATAAGGAATATTACATTAAAATTGTCAAGCAATTTTAACTTTAAAAAAATACCTTTTAATGTGGAATTTGAGGCAAATTTACCTAAGCAATATGCACAGTATTAGAAAGGCAGTTTAATTCTTTTGGGAATATTGGGCAAAGTTTGATTGACCTCAAAATTGACATTTAATGATTTGGATGTGCAATTTAGCTTTATGTTGAAAGAGAATGATCTTTGAAAAGTTTAGTTAATGTTAAAAATTAGCACCTTTTCAGATTTAAAGCCAATTAGGATGTTAACATTTTCTTGCTGTCAATTCTTTTTAACCTAATGGCTAGAAGTGTGGCATTAATTAAACCATTGTTATTTATCCAGTCAATCTGTGGAATTCTCAAATTTGAGACTACCTAATTAGTCAGATTTCATGATTGTTCCCTGACAAGCATTAAGACCATGTTATTCAGTTTAACTTATGACTTGTTACCACCATATTATTAGAATGTTAGTGAGTCAGTTTATTTTGCTATTTAGGAGAAAAAATGCTAAGCCATTTTATATAAAATGTTGTCCTAAGAACATAATTGAAAACTCTGTGGTGTTTCCAAGTCAAGGTTTTGAAGTAGTTAATTCTGTCTTTGAGAATGATTTAACAGAACCTGATTTTCACTGCAGTTACATAAAGACATTTGTCAAGTCTTCTGCCAGTAATAGATGAAATTAAACATGCTTTTCATAAACTGTATTTATCTAGAAGAGCATGCATATGGTGAGAAAATATATTCTTTAATTGCCCACCTAAACTGGAGCTCACTGGAGTACCCAAAACTTCTCTGTTATTTTAAGAATGTGCTAATTAAATAGGGTGGAAGAGTCAATGTACTGTTTTTTAGAAAGTAATGACCAAAATTGGTGAGTAGTCAGAAATATTTTTGAATATTTTAAATTTACTTCTGGTAAAGTAGAAAATAGGGCTCTGTTCTAAATCAGAGGCATTCATATCTTTGTAAATTACTCAACAATAAAAGGAAATTTACTTGAGACCTATACCAGTTTGAGATGTTTACATACAATCCTGCTCAGATTAAGGAGAGAAATACAAACATGTAAAGCTAAAAAACAAACAAACAAACATCTATAGCTGGAAGTCAGCTCTACTCAGCTTTTGAGGTGAAATTTGTAGCTTTTGAGACGTTTTCTTTAATGAATTATTCATTTTACTTTGGGGTGGAACTATTCTATTCTGTCAAGTAATGTCAAAACACACACAAAAAAACAGAGTAAGATTCTTGGCTGCTGAAATAAACAACAATGACAACAACAACAACAAAAATAACAATAAAAAATCATGGGCCCCATGTAGCATCTGTATGTATTCTATTATTTTATTTATGTGCATAGTCTGCATAGTGGAGATGATTCTGCCTATTTTTTTTAGCTATTGATTCATACAATTATTGGTTATATTCTAACTTTGCTTAGATATGTGAAAACAGAGTAACTTGAAAAGTTTATAGTAGAAACACACTAAACCAAGGTCTCTCACCAATACCATTGTTGATGTTCTAAGATGAATAATTTTTTGTGGAGGGCTCTAGCATGTATTTTGGGGGATGTTTGGCAGCATCATTGGCCCCTATTTGCTACCAACCAGTAGCATCCTCCCATTTGTAACATTAACAATTATCTGTAGACTTTCCCGACCTCCTGAGGAGCACACCGATTCCCAATTGAGACCCACCACCTTAAGAGCACCAAACATTGGGATGATGCATTTTATGAAAATTTGTTTTTTTTTTCCTCTTTCCTTTTTATGTATTACTCCCCTCCCCGGTGTGTGTGTGTGTGTGTGTGTGTGTGTGTGTGTGTGTTTAGGTAAGTAATACATTTCTGCATTAATTCACTGGTGCTCAGTGTGGGAAGGACTCAACAAAAGCATACCACTTCTACTTATTTATTATTAAATGTAATTTTTACTAAGCTAGAAACAATTAAAAATAGGATCAATGTGAGGTTCAGCTTTGGAGCTGCCTTATCAACAAAATAGAAATGGAACAATTATCCATGGGAGACAAAGCTCTTTTCTGTCAGTAAATTCTAAAACAAAATTTTCATCTGGAATATTTTTCCCTGCTAAGGCATAAAAGGATGCAAATTTTAAACAAAAAATCTATAGTTTATTCATATTACATGGCTCTTTTGCCTAGCAGTATTGTCCTAAAGCTGAGATTCCATGGATAAAATGCAACTGAAATCAGCTATTCCTGTGAAGTGTTAACTGCAATCAACAATCAATTATCTGTCATTTGGGAAGACAGTCAGGATTTTGATTAGCACAAAATAGTTGATTAATATCTAATTAAGAATTATACTTTCTGAGGAATACTCTGAGTGTTTAGAGTGTGTATTGTTGAGAAAACACTCATAAATTTGGAAAGTGTCAAAACCATCAAAACAAGTAAAATTACAGCTAATTCCATCATGAAAATCAAATATAAAGAGAAATATCTTAAAAAACATTTAGAGGAAAAGACATATCAATCATATGCAGAATCATGATGAAAAGAATGACAGCTGACTTCTCACCATGAACAATGGAGGCCAGAGCAAGCATAGTATTATCTTTAAAGCACACAGGGGAAAATAAAAATTTTTACCTTAGAATTCTATATCTACCCAAAATCTCTTCCAACAGTGACAATAAAATAAAGCCATTTTTAGACTGAAAGTTGAGAGAAGTCATCACCACCAGACCCATACTGTAAGAAATAATGGTTTCTCACAATGAAGAGAAATGGTTCTAAGTAAAACTATAGTGTACAGGAAAAAATTAGAACACAAAATGGTAAGTAATATGGGCAAATATGAAAAACTATCCATATTCACCAGAAATTTTCTCTTTTCAGATTTCCCTGTCTCAACTGCTGGGAGTCTGATATACAGTATATAAAAAAGTTGACAATTTTGAGATATTTAGATGCATCATTGTTTGTTCTAGAAGTGTTCTATGAAATGAAAATAAGGTTATGAACTTATTGCCTTAGTGAAAAATACATTGTTATATTTCATTTTTTAAAAGAAAATTCTCAAAAGTATTTGGGATGGGCACCTTATTGTGATTATCTCTCAAAATGTGGATTGGATGTAAAGTATCAATAGTGGTTTGCATCAAAATAAATATTATCAAATCATTGAATTAGTGGACACTTTGTCCCTCACAGAGTTCACTGACTTTGAAGCACAGAGTGGCTGTTAAGGAAATAGAATGATTTTGCAACTAAAAGGGCTATAAGCTTGAAATTTAGAATTATAATCCTGCTTTTGTTTCTTTCTGAACTTTGCTAAAGTTCGCACCCTTTTCATATTTGCAAACAGTTACATTCTCTGGTGGCAAATAGTAAGTTTATTTTATTTTCAATCAATTTGTTTCTATTTACACAATAATGCTTGATTATTTTTGTCATATGGTGAATTATTTGGCATTTATTATGTAATGACAATATCTTAAGGCAGTGATCTTTCTCCAGAATAAACATACAAATGTGTAAATAATAAATAATAAATGATTAGGTTGAAAGTTTCAAATTCTTTTAAAAATATAAAATAAAACAATAATACAGTGAACCTTAGAAAACTAATGTACAGCATAGTGAACTATTAAAAGTAAACCCTCTTAGTAGGTACCATCTGTGTTAAGAAATTAATTCTTGTTCAGAGAATTAAGCCTTCCACATGGAAGGCTATTCCTATTCATATTTGTTTCCTCATCCTAAGAATTAACTGTTATGCTGACTTTTATGATACTTGAATTTATTTATGGTCTTATCATCCAAGAATACTTCTTGGATGCTCTACTTTAGTCTTGCTCATTTTTTAAAGAAAAACTCGATATATTCATTAAGTCTTATGTAATCAAAAAATTCTTACTCCAATCACTTTCTTTTCATTTTATGTTTTAAAACCCCAAGCTATCTCACCAGGACAGTTTTATGCACCCCATATTGTTCTCATCGCACACTGGGTCCAGTTCAACTCTTTCTCTGTCCTTTGCATTTCCAACTGGTAGTTGAATACACAGCATTGATCAAATTCATGTTGAATAGCTTTGGTAAGATTACAATAGTGAGGTATTAATGAATAATTTACTAACTATTAATAAACATTTACTCCGTTATCAGGAGGCACTTTATGTGTGGCCCCCTCTCTTTTTGTGATTTGTTAGTTATTGATACTCAATGCCTAGATTCAATAATTTATTGTCATTGCAAAATGGTGGTAGTACAATTTTATCATTTACTTTAAATTTAATATCTGAATAACAATAAAAAGATGCTTCTCTTCATCTAATTGTTATCCTGGAGTACAGTTGATAAAGAAAAGGCAGGATAAATGCTTGATTCTTTTTTTTTTTTCTTTTGTATTGGGAAACAAACTTAGGGCCTTGTACTTGCCAGGCAGGTGCTGTGTCACTGAGCTATATTCTCGGCCCAATTCTTGATTCTTTAAATCTGTTAGATTTTAAGATACTGACTTTTAAGACAATTAACTGATTTCCTATCATTCTCTGAAAGTGAACAATGTTTTTTATAAGGATCACTGTTAATTCAGGAGTTTCAATCCATTTCAATTCTTATGCTTATGGAAGCTTAAATTTTCCACGATGGGCATTTCTTCAAGTTGTTTCTTATGTTGATGACACATATTTAAATTTTTTTTTTCTTTTTATTGAGTTTATTGGTACAATCTAGGTCTACAGTACAGTTACATTCATTACTGGGATCCTGTACCTTCACATGACAGGTCTTAGATTTCATTTTTTCCCCTTTCCCTTCCCTCCCTTCACCCCCCCATTTACAAACTCTTTATTTCCATTTTTTCATTTTCTCATATTTTTTCTTTTCCCTTATTTCCTTTCCCCTACCCTTCCCACTTTCCCTACACCTTTGGCCCTCTTCTTCCTATTTCACACTCTTAATTATCACATTAGGATATTGTGTACCATTATAGTTTTTCACACCAGAAAAACTATTTGGTATTTACACATGCATGACTTATTTATTTCACTTAAGAGTATATCCTCAATATGTATCCATTTTCCTATGAATGACTCTAATTTATCATTCCTTATGGCTGAGTAGTATTCCATTATATAGAAAAACCACATCTTCTTTATCCAGTCTCCAACTGATGGGCAGATGGGCTGTTTCCAAGTTTTAGCTATTACAAAATGTGCCGCTATAAACATTGGTGTGCATATATCTCTCTGGTATGATTCTTTTAAATCCCCTGGAAATATACCCAGCAGAGGGATGGCTGGGTCAAATGGAACCTCTAGACCTAGCTCTTTGAGGTATCTCCATATTGGTTTCCATAGTGGTTGCACTAGTCTGCACTCCCACCAACAGTGGAGAAGGGTTCCTTTTTCCCACAACCCCGCCAACATTTGTTATTGTGTGATTTCTTGATAGCAGCCATTCTTTGTGGGGTGAGGTGGAATCTCAGTGTTGTTTTCATCTGCATCTCTTGAATGACCTGTGATATGGAACATTTTTTCATATATTTACTTGCTGCTTTTACTTCTTTGTCTGAGAAATGTCTGTTCATTTCAGATGCCCATTTTTGAATTGGATCTTTATATTTTGGGGGGGCTGATTGTTTTGAGTTCTTTATATATTCTAGATAATAGTCCATTATCTTAGGAGCAGCTGTTAAAAAGTTTTTCCCACATTGTAGGTTGTCTCTTAGTTCTGTTGATGGTTTCTTTTGCAGTGCAGAATCTTTTCAATAAGATGAGATCCCAGTTGTTGATTCTTTCTGCTAGTTCCCGTGCTACTGAGGACTTGTTCATTAAGTCTTTTCCTATGCCAATGTCTTCAAGAGTTCTGCCTAATTTATCTTCCAGCAAGTTTAGTGTTTCTGTTTTAATATTTAGATCTTTAATCCACTTTGATTTTATTTTAGTGCATGGTGAAAGATAAGGGTCTAGTTTTAATCTTTGGCAGGTTGAGATCCAGTTTTTCCAACACCATTTATTAAAGAGACTATCTTTCCTCCAGTGGGGATGGTCAGCTCCTTTGTCAAAGATGAGGTAGCTGAGTGAATCTGGAGTTGTTTTTGTGTCTTCCATTCTGTTCCACTGATCCTCCAGTCTGTTTCTTTGCCAGTACTGTGCTGTTTTTTCACAGTGGCTTTGTAGTATAGTTTCAGATTGGGAATTTTTATACCCGCTGCCATGTGTCTGTTGCCTAGGATGGCTTTTGCTATACTAGGTCTCTTATGGTTCCAAATGAATTTTTGGATTCTTCTTTCTAGTTCTGTGAAATATAGTGTTGGGATTTCAATTGGTATTGCATTGAATCTGTATAGCAGTTTTGGTAGTATGACCATTTTCACTATGTTGATTCTTCCTACCCAGAAGCAGGGGATATCTTTCCATTTTCTTATATCCTCTTCGATCTCTTTTTTCAGAGTACTGTAGTTTTCAGTGTAGAGGTCTTTTGCTTCTTTTGTTAGATTGATTCCCAGATACTTCATTTTTGGGGGTGCTATTGTGAAAGGAATTGTTTTCTTAATTTCTCTCTCAGTGAATCTGTTATTTGTGTATAAGAAGGCTATTGATTTTTGGGTGTTGACCTTGTATCCAGCTACTCTGTTAAAAGGATGACACATATTTTTTATTGTTTTCTTGCTATAGAGTATGACAAGGTGCTCAAAGTTTACATCATACATTTTTTCTAGACTTAAAGAAATTATAGATCAATATTATTTTCTGGATACAAGAAGTATTCATTATTACTGGATCTGTCACTGTTTCTTTCAGTGAACAGAGCTCTAACTACTTTTCTATCTAAAGAGATAACGTAATTGACAGGATTAGTAACAAGATTTTCAATTCAAATTCAGTACTATGGTGTTTCTACATACATTTTTTTAATATTGTGTCTGTATTTTTTTCTTTGACAATAAGCATTATTCTTGAGAACACAACAGAAGATACAGTTAGAATATCCCTCAAGTAATCATTTGTTTTATCTCAAGTTATACATAAAGTGCCTAAGAGTAATAATAACAGTTCTACTACCATCAATTTTATTTTTCATTTGTTCTTATCATGTTATTCTTCCTTTTAAAAATAGTTGTACTGTATCTATCTTGTCAGAGTATATAGCTATACTTAGTATATAGTCCCTTCCTCTAATCTTCATTTAGTATGAGTTTTACACATAATCATGAGAATTTTTTTATTGAGTTTATTGGTACATTTTAGGTATACAGTACAATTACATTCATTATTGGGATCTTGTACTTTACATGACAGGTCTTGGTTCTCATGAGAATTTTTTGTTTTTGTTGTTGTTTTGATTCAGGGTCTCCCTTTATAGTTCAGGCTGACCCTGAACTCACTCTGTAGCCCAGGTTGGCCTCAAACTCTCTGTGATCCTCCTACCTCAGCCTCCCAAGTGCTGGGATTACAGGCATGCGCCACCACACGCCGTGATCATGAGAAGTTATTTGGAAGCTGTAGTCATTTTAGTTGATTGAATTTCCCTGCTTTTATAATTGAAATTCAATTTTTTCTAAATACAAAATCTTTAGCCTATGTGCTCTCTTCTTGTCTGTCATAAATATGTTACTCCATTTCCTGAAGGGAGAAAGTATTGATGTTGAAAAGTCTGATCATTATCTAATTATTTTCTTTAGAAGTCACTTTCCCCCTTTTCCTATAGACTTTTCCCAATAGACTTTTTGCTTTTTTAAGTACAGTAATTTTATCAAAAGATATTTTGATGCTTTTTCAGGTACAGATTGTTTTTTGTTGTTTTTTTAAATTTAGTTTTAGATCTTTTAAATAATGATTTTTATTTCAGGTATTTTTTCTTGAGTTTTAAAAGAAACAATATTTATTCTGGTTTGTTTCTTCAGCTTTCCTCTTCTTATTATTTATATCTTGAATTGTTTTTGTCTGTCTTTAACATGTCATCGCTTCTTGGTCTTTTGACTCAGATCAAGTATAGTATCTGTCTTCAACCTGTCACTTTTATTTACTAATCTTTATCTTATTTACTTCCTTTCTTTAAATTTTCATGCCTTCCCACTTTTTATTAATCTTAAGGCATTATGTGCTGCACCATTTTTTTTAATCCTCCTTTTAGTTAAGTTGTCCTTTCAGAAGTTATTTTTCTTTGGTGGGTGATTCTGTCATGAGTTTCATTGATTCATAGGGTTTTCCTAATTCTAATTTATGTTACTTCTTTGTCACTTGCACCCTTTCCTCATTATTAAAAAATTTAGTTTGCTTCAGAATAATAGGTTAGAGTTTCTGTTTTGTGTGTGTGTGTGTGTGTGTGTGTGTGTGTGTGTGTGTGTGTGTGTATTACTGGGGATCGAACTCAGGACCTTGTGCTTGTAAGGCAGGCACGGTGCCACTGAGCTAAATTCCCAGCCCATAGTTAAGGTTTTGATTTGCAAACATTTCTTCCTACCATGTGTTATTGTGTTCTTTATTCCATGTTTCCTTTAATACATTTTTTATGGGATTTGAACTTGATTTTTTCTATTGCTCATATTTATGAAAAATTGGTTTCCATGATTCTTTAGAAAGAAGTATAGTTCAGAATACCTTTTACAAGTTCGACAGGCTTCCTCTACTATTGGGTAATATTTTAAAATATGGTGGTTTGCTCCCCAGTTTTTCTTGGCTGTTTCCTTTCCCTGTTGTTATCCAGGTCTCTTTCTTTGCCTCTGCTGTCCTTGTCCAGTTCTCTGATAGAACCACGCCAGTTCTTCCTCCTTGTTGTTCACTTCTGAGGTGTTATCAGGGTTCTGGCTGGGCAGTGTGATACTTCAGAGGAGCTCATACTCTTCCTGCTAGTTCAGAACTGACCTTTGGCTCTTGTGTGCCCAGTTATTGGTTTGGACATATCACGCACTGTTAGCTGCTGTTCTCACACTGCCATTGTGCCTTCCAGCACATACCTGGTGGACATCTTGAACTTCTCCTATTACCAGATCATTCCCAGTTATTTCACTCTACTTTCTCTTTCATAGTCACTGGTATCTTACAAGTTTTGTAGCCATTACTGGGTGACTACTACTTGCCTGCGTTTGCAGGTCTGGGATACTTTTAAGGAAGTGTAAATTTGTTCATGGTTTTTAGATTTTGATATCTGATTTTTAAATCATTAATTAAGTTTATTTGGTACAATTTAAATATACATAATGATCACATTCATCGCATGGAATATGTACCTGTATATATTATATCTTGATTTATATTTTTCCCATTCCCCTACCCTCCCTTCTACCCAATTTCCGTCTTTCCTTTCTTATTTACAAGAGTTTTGTTTCCATTTTATCTCCTTTCTTGTTTTTTTTCCCCTCCTTCTTTTCTCTCTTCTGCCTCCCTGTGCCCTTTCCATTTGAGCATTTTCTCCCTATTTCATAGTATCTATAATACATTTTGGTCATTATTTACATTTTCAGTTTCTCATAACAGAAACAATGCAATATTTACACATATACGTCCAATTTATTTCACATAAAATATAGTCTCTAGGTGCATCCATTTAGCTATAAATATCTCAAGTTTATCCTTCTTCATGGCTGAGTAATATTGTATTGTATATTTAAAAAACACATTTTCTTTATCCATTAATCAGTTGATGGACATTTGGGTTTTTTCCAAGATTCAGCTATTGCAAATGTGCTGCTATGGACATGGGTGTGCCTATATGACTGTGGTGTGATGCTTTTAATTGTTTTGGGAAGATACTGGATCAAATGAAACTGCTATTCCTAGATTTTTGAGGAATCTGTACACTAATTTCCACAGTGGTTGCACCAGCCTACACTCCTACCAACAGTAAAGAAGGGTTTCTTTTCTCCATAGCCCCACCAGTGTTTGTTATGGTTTGATTTCTTGATAATAGCTATTCTTTCTGGAATGAGATGGAATCTAACATTGTGTTAATTTGTATCTCTCTAATGATGAGTGATTTGAAGTTTATATATATATATTATATATATTATATATTATATATATATATGTATATATAAATTTGCCATTTATACTAGGAGAAACCTAGAATAGTAAAAAGCACTTTGAAGAACAAAGGCAACACGGGGGGCATTGTAATCCCTGATATGAAATTTCACTACAGTGGTACTATGACAAAAACAGAATGGCACTCGCAATAAACACCCACAGATGAATGAAACAGAATAGAAGATGCAGAAACAACTCCAAATAACTCAGACACCTTATCTTTGACAACAGGCTCAAACGTCTTCACTAGAAAAAAATCTCTTTAATAAACAGTGCTGGAAAAACTGGATTTCCACATGCTGAAGACTAAAACTGGACCTATGTCTTTCACCATGCAGTAAACTAAAATCAAAATGGATCAAAGATCTAAATATTAAAACAGAAACAATGAATCTTCTGGAATAGAGAATAGGTGGAGCTCTTGAAGATATAAGTGTAGGCAAAAACTTTATGAATGAAACCCTGATCACACAGGAAATATTAAAAAGAATCAACAGCTAGAATGTCATCTTTTTTTCCCCAATACCAGGGATCAAATTCAGAACATTGCTTGCAAGGTAGGCATGGTACCACTGAGCTAAATCCCTAGCCCTAGGATCTCATCTAATTAAAAAACTTTTGCACAAGAAAAGAAATCATCAACAGAATAAAGAAACAATGAACAGAGTGGAAAAGAATCTTTGCCAGCTGTTCCTCAGACAAAAGACTGATATCCTGTTGACTTTTGAAATATATTTTACATCAGAGGTTACTCGGATGTAAAAAGTATGCCACTGCCAATGTTAATAGCTTCAATTTAAAATATTTTTACTTTCAAAAGGCTTGTCATATTTTTTCAATTTTATATGGTAAAAGCTTCTCTCTCCCCTTTTCATACATCTTCTAATGTTCAAGTGTTTCTGGGTAGAGTTCTACAGGCTAGCATGCTCGGGTGGATAGCAGAGAGGACTGTTCAGAGCATTTCATAGAAGCATTTCTGCATCTCAGGGTTGTATTTGGAACAGGATATGTGGTCCATGCTCGTGTGGATAGAAGCGAGCACTCTTCTCTTTAATATCCCAAGAACTCTGATGACCACAGTGAGTTTTGTTTTTTTCTTTGATCCTCTCTGTGATAGCACATGTCAGTCTCATGTGGTGGTTCAATCAGAAATGTAAGCATTTCCTGCACTATTTATTTGATTAGATGTAAATATACAATGCACATAATAATTTCTTGGATTTGTAAAGTGCTTAGAGTTTTCAAGATGTCTTTGCATCTGTGCTTTAATGAACCTCATCTCTTTGTTGTGAAGAAATTCATGCTCATGCTATTCATATTTATATTCTTTTAAAGTGGAAGAAACTAAATCCTGGAGGCTGAATGACTTGTTCAAAGTCATACATCTGTGATAAGTAGCAAAAAATACCACTAGACCCAGGGTTTCCTGATTTGAAACCAGCAGTTGATCCCCATGGAGTTTGGAGCACTTTGCATCATAACAGAAACATGTTTGCAACTTGGCATTTGATGCATTTATCATAGAAACATTTTATCCAGATACTTCATATGTTCATTAAGCACCAAAACCACGTAACAGCAAAGGGATTAAATTTGTCAATATAATTTCACATCTCATTACCTGATTTTATCCCACTTAAAAACCATTTCCTAAACTATTTTTTAATTTCAGTATTCAGTTTAATTCTGGAAAGTGATTTATAGGGCAATACTCTGCAAACAACAATAAAATGAAATTATCTGAAATTTTATTTCCTTTCTTAAGTGGCTAAGGTGGAAGTGCTTGCACTGATCTTATTTTTTTTCAAGAATATTTCAATTGATATAAAACTAAAAGATTTCCTGTTGTGAGGTCTTTGTGGATGTTCATGAGGAGGCTCTCACCTTGGAAAATGTTGCTAATTGCTATGCTAGAAAGATTTATTTTATTTTTATTTTTTTCATTAAACTTTACTTTAATGGGCTTCAGAATTCTGGGCCAAATATTTTATCAAGTTATTTTCATTAGCAGGTACAGATTTCAGACACACACACACACACACACACACACACACACACACCAAATAAACAGTTCACAAAACATTACCCCTTTCCCTTTAAAGGTTTTACAACACATTTTTATCATTAACAATGTCAATGAGATAAACAGTTCGAGACCGTTATACCATCGCTGATGAAATGTAAGCTGGCAGATACTAAGGATGATATTCACCATCTGAGCTTTTGGGAAAGGCTTGGTGACCTTGCCAGCTCCTGCAGCCTCATTTACCACTGATTTGATGGCCCCCACAGCAGCCATATTCTCATATCAAAAATAGTAAAACAGCATAGAAAAGTCAGAAAGCTCTCTACACATGTGGGCTTGACTGCCCATATCAATAATGGCAGCATCATCAGATTTGATTTTTTTAGGTACATCTTCCATCTTCTTATTAGAACAGCAATCAGTCTTTTCTTTCTGCTAAATATCTTGCAAGAAATGTGAGCTATGTGACCATTTGGTACAGGAGCCTAGCCAGGGCTGATTTCACCCAGATGGCTCAAAAGTAATCACCTGAGCAGAGAAACCAGCTGTTTGCATTTGTGAGTTATTTTTGCTGGCACTAGCAACACTACAACAGTGCACATCTTTGACAGCCACATATTTGACATTGAAGCTTATGTTGTCCCCAGTAAAAGCTTCACTATAAAGTTTCATGGTACTTTTCAATAGACTTCATTTCCACTGTGACATTGACTATAGCAATGGTAACCACCATGCTAGGTTTGAGAATGCTCAACTCCATTCAGTCCACAGGGGACATACTAATATTGCCAATTTTGTAGATTTCCTGGAGAGCCAGACACAAAGGCTTGTCTGTTGGAAAAGCTAGGGTAAGAAACAGTCCAAAGCTTCAAGTAGGGTGGTCCTACTGTAATTGTCATCTTTATGGTGACTTTCCATCCCTTAAACCAAGACATGTATATTTAACATGAGTCCAATATATTGTCACCATTTTAACCAGAAACTGACACAAATACTAGTATCTAAGGTTGTATCCAATTTTCGTAATGTAAGTGCTGGTTTCCTCATTTTTTTTTTTTTTTTTTTTTTTTTTTTTGCTGTAGGTTGCCTTAGTGGAATCCATTTGTTAAATCTAACAATTAGTTGCTTCATATGCAGGGTGTAAATCAGAAGGACATACTCCTGGAGCTGCATATTCTTGGAGAGAGGAATTTCAAATTCACCAGTATAAACAGCAGCAAGCAGAACATTACATGCAGCCTGTGATGTATCAGTAATCATGTTTTCGATGAAGTCTCCATGACCTGTGGCACCAACGCTGGTCACATATTTTCTGATCTCAAGTTTCTACAGAGGGATGTTAGTAATAGTATCTTACAAATAGTCAGCATTTAGTTTATCCATGACCCTGGCATACTTGAAAGGATGCTTTTCCATCTCAGAGACCTCCTTTTCAATTTTTTGATTGTTATTTTGTTGAGCTTGCCACATTTGTAGATAAAATAGTGAATAGTCATACACTCAGTCAAATCTATAGATACAGTGATGAGAGTGTTGTTGAGCCATTTCCTTTTCAGTGTTGGCTTTTATTTATTGAATGTTTTTGTGACACCTGTGCTGTGAAGGCAGATCCATTGTGAGAAGATGAAAACTTTGACATGTCTGTGATTTTAGCTGAAAGGATCAATATCAGCATAGCAGTCAGTATTTGCTGAAGATACAGTTATAACACAAGCTATACAAATGTACATGAATTTACAAGATTGGCTTACAGTGGCCACCCACACAGTTAGATGAGGAAGAGAGAAGAGGGTCTGTCTGCATACTGGAGACCAAAGGATTTAGTTGTCCCATGTGAGTCAATATCAAGAGGAGGCTGATGGGTTTGCAATGAAAGGCTGGAGTCTAGCTGGAAGGCTGAAAGATCCGTGCTAGAAGCCAGAGTCTGTGCTGGAAGCCAGGAGATGACATCCAAGGGGAAGGTGAACACTGGAGCTCCTCTGAAGAGATGGAAGCACATCTGTCCTTCCTCAGTTCCCCTTTAAACCATCCAGGTGAGGAGCTGCTCTAGGATGGGTCTTCCACACCCTGGGGTGTGGAATTGCTGATCCTTTGAAGTCTCTCTTAACTAAACTTCTAAAGTTCACACAATCAACTGTCACAATCAGGCTCCTGTCTTTATAAAGATATTTGCCTCACAATTTAGATTTGTTTTCAAATCATACAATTTTATAGATTCACAGATTGTCGAAAGATTTTCACGCTCCGAGAGACCACTGAGTCAAACTCCCCTTACCTGCCTACTACATAAGAACAATAGAGCTGCAGAAGGATTGACTGCCTCACATACCTTTCTATTCTCTCAGGCTTTCTTACTCTCTTGTTTCCGAATGTACACCCAGCCTTAATAGATACAAGGAACTCAGTGACCTGGCTCCACTAACCTGCATATTTTTCTCATTTCAATTTTGCCATTACTGGCTCTACTAAACCTATGCATTGTTCATTAAATACTATGCTAAAATACTCTCAAATTTAAGAAAAATGCCATCTTATCTTGCTTTAGGACCTTGACATGTTCTGTTTCTCAGTCTCAAAATCCATTTTCTGTCACTTTTTCCCTGATACTTATGTAAACTTCAGTTATGAGCTTGGCTGCCCCCTCCAAAGCAGCCCAAGTCCAATTAAGATGCCTCTTCTAATTGTTGGCATAGAACCCCTGCATCCCGTATCATACACCTATTAAGTGATATTATAATGTATTTTTACTCACTCATGTCTCTCATGGTACTAAAAGGTCCAGGAAAACAGAACTCATGTGTCTCATTAACTGTTAAATACTATAGTTGGTGTCTACCTAGTGTAGGGACATGAAGAGAAGGCCCCAGTAAACAATCATTGATTGAATTAATATTCATATCTTTATTAACTTGTCTATATATTCATGCACATACACATATACAAACACACTACAAATCTCTAAGTATTTTTCATGCTTTAATTTTATAATATCTTTAATTTTTGTATGAAATCAAATTTTCTCTTTCCAGTGTTTGAGGTCTACTAAGAGTGGGCACCTTTATATTTTACCTTTTTGAATCTCATAAAAACTTTTGAGAAAAAAATTCTCAAACAAATTTGATTCAAATAAAAATTTGATTCTCATAAAAAATTGTTGAGACTTTTATTTGATTATTGTTACTATGGCTATTAATTACTTTTGTTGTGAGAATATAAAAGTTCAGGTGCAAAAATAATCTGGTGATCTAAATTTGCAGGAACCAAGCCTAGATTTTTCTAAAAATGATATGTTTACTCAACATTCATTTTAAAACACATTTAACTTCTAGGTTTTAGTTTTATTTATTAGCACAAGTACCTAAGGTGGATTTTTGTGAAAGCTATTGATAATAGAAAGGTCAGGCATGATAGTAATATTCTATTACATGATGTCTCTCCTATTTCTTTTAAGGGTATTTTATGAGGTGGACACTTGTAAAAATAATAGTAAAGCTGGGGATTTAGCTCAGCGGTTCAGTGGCCTGCGTTGTAAGCACAAGGACCTGAGTTCAATCCCCGGTACCAAAAAATAAATAAATAAATAAAATAATAATAATAATAAGGAAAATTCAAGATTATGTCATTTGCATCTTGAAATCATCACTCATTTAGCCTAAGAGCTTGTGAAGGCAATAGAATAATAGTGTGATCTGGAATCGTGTTCCCATTCTGTCCAGATATCTTTAACTATGGTTTTGTTTTTTGTTTTTTGTTTTTTGTACCGGGGATCAAACTTGGGACCTTGTGCTGGCAAAGGCAGGCAGCGGAACCAATGAGCTAAATCCCTGGCCCTTTCCAGATAACTTTGACTATCAATAATCAAAAGAAAAACTGGGAGACACTGTGTCTCACTGCATACATTTCTATATGATGCCCAGATGTTTGGAGGGATTAACAAAGGATAGAGATGGATGCTTTTCTGGAGAAATTTGTCATTCACTTTCTTGAACCTCTCAAGCATAAATTTATTTATTATGCTTTAATTTAGTCTCCCGAATTCTATTTTGTTTCTCCTCCTACCTCGTTTTGAAAATGAAGTTGAAACTAAAAATACATCCATAAGGCATGTTCTTTGATGTTGGAATGATCTAATATAATTTAAGTGCTACTTCTGAAAACCAAACTGTGTCCCCATTTATATGAATTAATCTTTCAAAAATGGAACAGATTGCATTGCTTTAACATATAAACTATGCATAAAATATGCTTTGTGCTTTTATGCACAGCTTGTTTACCATCCTGCCTTATTTACTCCAAAAGTTTTGAGATCTGTTTTCAATATTTTATTACTGAATATAATTACATATGCATGTGAGTAAATAGTTTTAATGGCTAATTTGTGTCCTCTTGATTTTTAATTATAAGACTAACACATATCATTGAAGTGTTTTGCAAAATTTAACTCTTCTTTGTATTTTATGTATATCTGACATTTATAAAAATATGAAACCAAATTTTCACTTTGTGTTTTCCTAGTAGAGTTTTTCAGTTGGTCCAAGGAGCCCTGGAGGTACCAAAATCCTCAGATGCTGAAGTCTCTTCTATAAATGGCATAGTATTTGCACACAAGTTTTGCATGTCATCTCAAGTACTTAAATCACTACTAGATTGTTTATCATTCCTACTATCATGTAAATGCTATGTAAATTGTGCTTATAGTGTACTGTTTAGAAAATAAGGACAAGGAAAGGTCTGTACATACTCAGATATGACTGAGGTGTGGGGAGATAGCTTTTACCTGTGGCTGATTGAATCCAAGGATGTGCAACTCTTGGATATGGAAGGCTGACTACAGAAAGTCCAGTTATTGCTCAGAGAGGGCTGCTTATGCAGATGATGCCCAAAGCAGGCTGTAAATAGTGTAGGCTATAAAGAGTCAACCCCATAATTGGCTTGTTCAAAAAAGTGAGTCTGACCAAAGCCTATGTGACTCATAGGGGCACTGTGGTGTTGTGTGGATTACTATTATTCTCCTGCCAACAGTCACAGCAGAGTCAGAGAAATGGTCCATGAAGCTGTAGGACTCTGATATGTGATAACACAATAGCTGAGGCTAAAGTGACTCTTAAATTCCATTCCCAGATTTGAAATCTTCTTAACTGAAAAGACAGGTTAATCATTAACCACAACCTATATCTGGTCTGTTCTGTTCCTAACACAAGAATTGTTTGTCTTTTCTTTTACAAACTTTGCCTGTGTCAGCAACTTATCCATAGCAACTACACATAGTCCCCTCACCCCAACTTAATGAACGGTTGTGTAACCAATAAATATCAGTGGTTCTGGCTATTTCAGGTTCTTTGCTTGCTCAGCTCTGACCATCTCAGTACCTCATTTCACTTTGATTCTGTGCCTAAGTCTTTATTCTTGCCTTGTACCATTGAGCAAGAGATAAGGATCCTCTGCAGGGGTCCCCAGTAGAGGACTCTCACCTAGTATACATAAAGAATGCATAAATATTACTATGTCTCTCCAAACACACCTTTCCATCTGACTCTCTACCGGGTCCTAGGAAGCCTTTTATCTTTTTGTTTTACCTCTGAACCTTGGAGTGACTTACTGTTTAGCCTCTGGTAGCCTCATGTCCCTCCTCTTTCCTCTAGTGATGAGTCCTTTTTGAATTGTAGCAATTTGACTGTGCCATCTAGTTCTGTTATAACCTTGAGTGATAGCTACATCCCACTGTGATTCAGTATTAAAATGTTATTCTCCTCTAACTCTATGCACATAACTTAATATCCACAGTAGCAACCAAAGTCTGTAAATTTGGTATAACTGAAGTACTTTTTAATGATAAAGCAAAAATATTAGTATTATTAAATGAATGATAGGACATTTAAAAGTTAATGTATTCATCAATTCAATTACAAACCTGAATATACACTGTGTTCCAAGACCTATGAATATAAAAATGAAAGAAGGCAAATACCTCCAAAATATTCATAATTTCATGTTGGCAACTGATATATAAATAAATAAAAACTATACAAAAATCTGTATTATCTTCAGGGTACACATTTACTTATTTTCTTTTATTTTTAGGGACTACAACATTTTTATTTTATTCTTAAATGTTTACCTCTAGAATAGCTCAAGCATGTACACTAGTATTTGAACTATTATACTTTCATTTGAACTATTCTCTATTTATTTCCCACACAATCCAGAGGAAGAACAGGAACTTCCCACTTATTGATTCATTGGTTGATTGTACTTGTTTGGAGTGCATGACACTTACATTCATCTTAGGAAATGAGTACATGTACTGAACATATCATCATTTAATTTCCCTTCCTCTCCTTGCACACCTCCCTTACTCCATCTCTTGATCTTCTTTCACTCTTCTTCTTCTCCTCCTCCTTCTCTTCCTCCTTCTTTTTCTTCATTCTCCTCCTCCTTCTCTTCCCTCCTCTTCCTCTTCCTCTTCCTCTTCTTCTCCTCTCCTCCACCTCTTATTCCTCTTCCTCCTCCCCCTTCTTCCTCTCCTAACTCTTCTCCTCTTCCTCTTCCTCCTCCCTATTTCTTTTTATTCTTCCTTTTCCTCCTTCTCATCTCTCCCTCCTCCTCTTCCTCCTCCTTCTTCTTGGTTCATGTTTGTGACATATAAAGATTATATGCATCAAATATAGCTGGTTGACGGGGATTTCGCTCAGTGTTTCTGCTGCCTGCCTCGCAAATTCTAGGGCCTGAGTTCAATCCCAGATGCAAAATAAATAAATAAATCCACACACAGACACAGACACACACACACACACACACACACACACACACACACGGTGCATGTACAATGATGCATCTTAAATATTTTTATATCTTCCCCCAGACTCTTGGTCCCCTTCCCATTTGCAGAAGATCTATCTCCTTGTTTCCTTCTATCAATCCTTTATTTTGTTCTTTATTTGTACTTTGGATTACTCAAAAGAGAGAAACCATAGAGTTGTTAAGCTTGTGTGTCTGATCTATTTCACTTAATATCCGTTTTTCTACAAATGTCTTGAATTTATTTTACTTTATAGATAGGTAATATTCCATTATATATGAATACCAATTCATCTCTTGAGGGACATATAGGCTGCTAAGATACCTAGAAGAAGAATAGCTGGGTCAAATGGAATTTCTATTGTTTTGTTTTAGAGGACTCACCATATTGATTTTCATGAATAGTGTACTTTTTACATTCTGACCAACAATCTAGGATTCCCTTTTCACTGCAGCCATGCTGGCATTTGTTATTATTTGATTTCTTGATCATTGCCATTATTTGTGGAATGAGATAAAATCTTAGCATTATTTTATTTTGCATTTCTTTAATGGCAGAGTAGGGTACATATATAAAGCATGATGGAATATTAACAATTTTTCACAGGAAACTTGTAGATCTAGTACAAGCTCTCCCATACTTAAACAATTCACATAGTATCATATATATATATA